>NC_134356.1:499241083-499541538 GCF_048569485.1 Anomaloglossus baeobatrachus | reverse complement strand
CCCACCCCCTGACACCGAATAGTGTTTAGCGTGTGCTCCAGCATGTAAATGACTGGAATTGTCATGCTGATAATGGCATTGTCAGCACTAAACATATTCGTCGCCATGTCGAAACTGTGCAGAAGGGTGCATAGGTCCTTGATCTGAGACCACTCCATCAGGGTGATCTTCCCCACCTCTGCATCTCGTTGGCCCAGGCTACACGTCATGACGTATTGCACCAGGGCTCGATGGTGCTGCCACAGTCGCTGTACCATGTGGAGAGTCGAATTCCAGCGTGTCGGCACATCGCATTTCAGGCGATGAACCGGCACGCCGAAAGACTTCTGGAGCGATGCAAGTCGCTCAGCAGCGGTGGGTGAACGGCGGAAGTGAGCAGGCAGTTTTCGTGCCCTGTTCAGAAGGCCATCTAGGCCGGGATAGTGTGTTAAAAATTTGCTGGACAACAAGGTTCAACACGTGAGCCATACAAGGAACGTGTGTCACCTTGCCCAGGCGAAGGGCCGCACCCAGGTTTGCAGCATTGTCGCACACGGCCTTACCAGGCTGCAGGTCGAGTGGAGACAACCATTTACCAAACTCAGTCTCCAGAGCTGCTCACAACTCAGCCGCTGTGTGATTCCTATTTCCAAGACAAGCTAAAGACCGCCTGATGCCGTTGCGCTCTGCTGCCAGCATAGTAATGAGGGGTGCGTGATTCCTTCTGCGCAGTTAGAACACTGGTGGCCTGACCAGGCAGGCTTGAGGCGGAGGTGGAGGACCCAGACGAGGTGGAGGAGGCAGAAGCAGTGGCGGAACTTGGACAGACAGAGGATTGACACACAAGTCGTGGGGACGGCAAGACTTGTGCAGCAGACCCTTCACCATCTACCACCATAGTTACCCAGAGCCCTGTCAGCGACATGTAACGTCCCTGTCCATGCTTACTGGTCCAAGTATCGGTGGTGAAATACACCCGTTCACACACCGAGTTTCTCAAGGAAGCGGTGATGTTGTGTGCGACATGCTGGTGTAGCGCAGGCACACCTTTCTTAGAGAAGAAGTGGCGACTGGGCATCTGGTACTGGGGCACAGCGACAGACATAAGGTCTCTAAAATCCTGTGTGTCCACCAGGCGGAAAGGCAGCATTTTGATAGCCAAGAGCTTACAGAGGGATAAAGTCAACCTCTTAGCTTTGTCATGGGTCGCAGGAAATGGCCTTTTAATTTATCCACATCTGAGGGACAGAGATCTGGCTGCTGTGTGTAGACGGTGTTGAGTAGGGTGTCCCTGGCAAAATGCAGGTTTGTGAGGAAAGTGCATGCGTAGACATAAAGTTGCCTTCATCCAACGTTGGTGCTATCGATGTCTGAGAGAGCTGTACAAACACACTTGTTTCTCCTTCCAAACCAACTGACGACCTACCAAGCAAACTGGCTGTTGCGGTTACAGTGGTGGAAGTTGTGCATGGAAAACCAGGTGTGACAGCTGTCCCCACAGTCCTAGAAGATGAAGAGCGCGCGGATGCACTGAAAGGGGCAGGCGGTGGATGGTTCGCTTCGCTAGGCCGCATTGTAGCATGGTGAGCTTCCACTGGGACATATGATATTAATTCATGTGACGATTCATGGAAGAAGTTGTCAAACTGCTGAGGTTTTGCCCTCTACTAACAGAATCACGACAAATTTTACAGATCACATAATTTGGGCGATCTTTTGCTATGTCAAAAAAGGACCAGGCTAGGCAAGGCTTAGAGGGCATGCGACCTGCTGATCCACCCCGACTAGTGCTCAGAGGCACAGTGGTAGCTGAGGATGCAGTTGTAGACGTGTTACCAGTTCTCCGACTCTGTCCAGGAAGGCGTAAGTTAACTTCGTCGTCAGTTGCATCCTCCTCCACCGCCTCTGTTGACCTCCTCGAGTGCCTGGCTGTGGGTTGACAGTAGGTGGGATCTAGAACTTCCTCATCAATTGTTGTGTTTGCACTCCCCTCACCCTCAGACCGAGCCTCTTCTTGCCCTGACCGAATATTTAAGTTGTCATCCCAATCTGGTATCTGCATCTCATCGTCATCAGTATGTTCCTCATTGTCTATAACAACAGGTGTTACAGTTTGTGAATAAGGGTCAACATTATGCTCAGAAACTTGGTCCTCACGGCCTGAATCAGAGTCACAAAGGTTTTGGGCATCACTGCAGACCATTTCCTGTTCTGTACTCACTGTAGCTTGGGAGCAGACCTCTGATTCCCAGGCTATAGTGTGACTGAACAGCTCTGCAGACTCAGCCATCTCAGTTCCACCATACTGTGCAGGGCGGATGGAGACTTGAGAGCTGGGAGAAAGCAAGTGTGATTGGGATGACAACCCAGAGGACTGGTGTTTTTTGGATGCGGTAGTTGAGGTGGCTGAGAGGGCACTTGTTGGACCACTTGAAATCCATTCAAGCATTTTCTTTTTTTGGCCATCATCTACCTTTGTTCCAGTTGTTCGTGTCCGTAAAAAAGGGAGCACATCGGATTGTCCATGGTAAGTAGTAGACATCTTACTTTTGCTGAAAGATGGTCTATCTTCAGCAGATGTTAATCGAGCTTTGCCACCTTCCCCACGGACAAACCCTTTTTTTCCTTTTCCAACACGCCTCTTCCCCTTTCCACCAGCATCTGTTATTTTGCCACTCATTTTGATTGCGACAAGATTGTGCACTTAAAATGTGGTAGTAAAAATTGAGAGGTGGTGTAGATTGCAGCGGTGGTCTAGCTTTATTGACAGCAGAATAAACAACAATAACTATCCCTGACAATGCAACTACGGCCCTTAAACTGGCAGCATAGTTTGCTATTAGAATGGCTTAGTAACAATGAGTTTGAGTGTGCAATACAGAGGTGCTGCAAATAGATTTGCACTAGTGGGACACTAATGGAAGTCCAACAGCCACTTTTAGGATGCCACTAATTTTACTCAGTGTTTGCTAGTATAATGGCTTAGTAACAATGAGTTTGAGTGTGCAATGCAGAGGTGCTGCAAATAGATTTGCACTAGTGGGACACTAATGGAAGTCCAACAGCCACTTTTAGGATGCCACTAAGTTTCCTCAGTGTTTGCTAGTATAATGGCTTAGTAACAATGAGCTTGAGAGTGCAAAGGGCAGGAGGGTACAGTGGCAGGGTTGTGGGTCAGTGTACAGGAAAGGAAGCCTCACTTTCTATCCCTCCAAATAAGGAAATGCAGCGTGGAAGTCCCTGAGCTTAGCTACACAGACGCTGTTATCTTCTGTAGCTGTTAAAATCTGTTTCCACGGACCTGACTGTCACCTATGGCTCTGAGCCTGCTGTTATTAGCCCTTACAAGGGCTAATAGAAACTTCTATCCCTATTCTGTATAGCGCTGTGTGTAGAGCGTACACAGCAGTATCGGAGACAGGAGCTACGCCAGCGGTGACTGACACCCAGACACAGAAGCCGGTAATAGAAGAAGCTGTGGAAAAATAAAGTGCAATAGGGTCTTACCCTTTTATGTAGGGATATAGGATGGGGGAGCAATACTACTCACCAAATGTGGTTGTGAGAGTCACAACCACTGTAATTGCACGTAAAATTTGACCATGGCAGCAGCAACCCAAAGCGGCAGATAACAGAGAGAGGTAGAAACCGGGTTCTTCAAAGCCGCGCCAATGATCACCAGCCAAAGGATCAGATCAATGAAGCTTTATTGTTGCATCGGTCTACGCGTTTCAGGAGCCCTGCTCCCTTCCTCAGGACCATCAGATACAAGCATACATCAAATCTACTGATGCTTTGCAATCCCGTACCTGTGACTGAGATCACAGCTGTGGGCGGGACGACAATGGTAGAAATTGACTGATTTCAGAGTGTAGTTAATGTGCAATGATGCTGAACATTTTGGTTCAATACAAATATAAAAAAGCAATAATTAAATTGTTACGTCCCTACAGTAATTACTAAAATGCACTGATCTTTTGAAATTTGGATTTGCCTGCTTTGTAATATTTTCACCAAAGCATTGAAAAATGTGCAGAAAATTACAATACTGCAAAGTCTCTCTGGCTCTCTCCAGCTTCTGTATCTTTATGAACAGTCGGCAGTCCGATCATGTGACATGGTCAGCGTTGCCCGGACAGAACGTGGCGGCTGGTGAGCGTGGGAGACTACCATGGTAACGCATGCGCCATCAATTAGGTTACTGCACCCTGATTGGCGCGCGGTAGTTTAAATACCCACGATTGCCACCTGATTATCGCCCCTGGACGAAGGCGTGTGCCGAAACACGTGTAGGGCGTCCTGTGCACCCGACTGGTCTCCAACAAACATTTCAGGTAGTTATGCCTCTAATATTGTATTTTGTATTTTTCCTTTGAATTGGTCTGGCAATCTCCCTTGATAGGGGGATCTTATATATGTAATGATATATATGTGTGGAGTATTGTCCGTCCATCTATGTGTGCGTAGTTTTTTGTCAGACAGTTTATCTTTTTGATATATAGAGGCATATACCTTAGTAAATACGAGCTATAATAGGAAATTACTACCTATTATTTTGGTCAATCTATCACCTTATAATTGGATGACTAAATTTTGTGTGCTTTAGTTATGATTTTAATTAAATTATGGTGTTGGATTCCTCAATATTTGTTCAATAAAATATCAATTTTTGCATATTATATGGACGTTTGGTCGTTTTTTCTTTCCCCTCTTCTTGCTAAATAGTTAACGATTGTCCATACTATAGTCCCTTATGCTCCACATGACTATTATTGTGATTATATATTATGAACCATTGATATTGGATATGCAGAATAATCATGTGGAAATACGTTTGGTCATCAGTGTTTTTAAAGTCTCCAATTGCCCAGAGAATATGTGTATGACACTCTGCGGTCTCCTAGGACTGTTTTGAACCAATTTTAAGCTGCTTAACGCAGGCACAGCTTCAGTAGCATCTTAGTGACCTCAACATACCTCGATAGGGAAAACAGAGTGTAATGGTGATAACCAACAGCCTATTTAAAACCACACAGCAGTATCAGACTTTTAAGGCTACTTACATTTTACAAGCAGTCCAAAAATTATCTCTTTTTGGGCAGATGCATGTCTTGCTGGTGTTTATGCACAGACAATGGAGATGAAAGAAGCCATTTACCAGAAAGAATGGGACAAGAAATGCTAAATAGGTTCATGTTTAGTGATGGGTGGACCCGGACTGTAAAAGTCCGGATCTGTGTGGTTTCAAAGGTGTGGGATCCTGGACCTGTGCCCGGGATTCCAGATATTGATCCGGATCTGACACTGGGCAAATTAAAAAAAAATAAGAATAAATAAAGAAAATAAGAATGAAGCAACTGCTTCATACTTATGAAGGCTCCGGCGCGGCTGTACATTGCTCTCGCGCAACTATACACTGCTCCGACGTCCTCTCCTTCCCTTCCTGGGCTGCTCATCATTGCTCACCCATATGCACTTCTTTCCACACTCACTGACCATCCTGGCGTCTGTGATTGGTTGTAGTCAGATGTGCCCCCAGCCTGTGTGTCAGCGTCTGACTGCAACCAATCACAGGTGCTGTTTGTGGGTCTGTATCACAGTGCAAAAATAAATTAATGAAACAATTGGTGTAGGGCCCCCCCATAATATGATACCCAGCACAGATAAAGCCCACGGTTACAGGCTGCAGCCCCCAGCCGTGCACTTATCTTGGCTTTGTATCAAAATAAGAGGAACTGCATGCAGTTTATTTTTTTTTTAATTATTTAAACAAATAATGTTAAAAAACGGTGTGCAGTCCCCCCCAATTTTGATTCTCAGCCATGATAAAGCCCAACAGCTGAGGGCTGGTATTCTCAGCCTGGGGAGTCCCATGCTTATTGGGACCCCCAAGATTAAGAATAGCAACCTACAGCCTCCCCGGAATTGATTTTGAGGAGGCACCGTACTTCCTGCTGTGTTAAGCAGGTGACATTTAATGGGGAACTTCTAGTATCCTTAATCCTGTCATGGGATTTTCTTGTATAAATACTGCAGAGAAAAAGGCATTTAGCAGATTGGCCTTTCCTTCATCCTCTTCCACTATTTCACCCAGACTATTTTAGAGGGGGCCAAATCTATAATTTTTTACTTTCTTACTGTTTATGTAGTTGAAGAATAATTTTGGATTATTTTTACTTTCTCTGACAATGATTCCCTCTGTCTCAATCTTTGCTGCCTTGATTTGTTATTTTTTACAGAATGAATTTAATTTTCTATAAGTATTTAATGCCTCATCACTACCCTCTTGCTTTAATTCTCTAAACGCTTTATTTTTTATCATTTATTCGCCCTATACAGCTCTATTTAGCCATTATGGTTTCCTCAAGTTTCGAGCTTGTTTAATTCCATAGGATATACAGTATATTGTGCACAGGTCCTATTCTGGATGCTTATAGAAGTTTCCCATTTGCTTTGTGTTCTTTTATTTCTCAGGACATTGTCGCAGTTTTTGGCACTAAATTCATCTTTTATATGTTGGAAATTCACCTTCCTGAAACTTAGTGTCCTTGTTGCCCCTCTACTTTACATCTTATTATAGGATATATGAAAATGTATTATTTTGTGATCACTATTACGCAAGTGATACCCATCCCGTATATTTAATATGCGGTCCGGCCTATTGGTTAATATTAGGTGTAGCAGTGCCCCCCTTCTTGTTGGGTCCTGATCCAGTTGTGAAAGATAATTGTCTTTCATTGTTTTCAAAAACTGTTTCCTTTGCTAGCGCTGCAGGTTTCTGCTCCCCAAATTATTTCAGGGTAGTTGAAGTCCCCCATAATAATAACTTCTCCCTGATTCTCTGCCTCATCAATTTGCTATATGAGGATATTTTCTGTTGTTTCCAATGCACTTGGAGACTTGTAACAAATCCCTATCAGTATTTTATTATTCTTTATCCCTCTCCTTATATCCACCCATAGGGACTTTACATTTTCATTAGCCTCACATATATAATCAGATAGGATGGATTTTAGGAATGATTTTACATATAAATGCACACCTCCTCCTCGCTTATTTGTACAGTCATTCCTGTACAGATTATATCCCTGTAAATTAACCGCAATTTCATAGCTCTTGCCCAGCCATTTCTCCATTATCCCCACCATATCATATTTTTGTTAAAACAATATTAATTTTAACTCCTCCATCTTGTTAGTGAGGCTTCTGGCATTAGAGTGTACATGCACTTTATGTATTTCTCTATACCTATATTCCTGCAACTGTATTGTTTGTCCGACTACTAACCCCTCCCCCATGCCACCTCCAATTTCATTACTTATGCCCAGGTCACTATCTGCACTATCTTCCCCTCCTGTACAGTAATTTACCCCCATTCCCCTGTCCCTAGTGTAAACACTCCTTCAACCTTCTAGCCATTTTTTTTCACGCAGAACAGCTCTAAAATTGAAAAAATATCACCAAAATGTTTAAAAATATATTTATCACAAACAGCTGACTTTAATAACAGGCAAATGACTAACTGCAGCTTGCAGCCATCTTTCTCTTCTCCCAAGTAAAGGGCCCCACACAAATTAGAGAAATGGTGGCCAAACCTACTGATAGCAAATGGTTTGTTTGACATGCTTAGGGTCCCGTTACACGTAGTGACGTTCCAGCGATCCCAACAACAATACGACCTGGTCAGGATCGGTGGTACGTCACTACTTGGTCGCTAGTGAGCTGGCAAACAGGCAGATGTAATTAACGACGCAGCAATGATACAGCGATCGATATAATGACCTCGGCGGTCATTGGGACCCTGTCACACAGCAGCTATTCGGATGACTCAGACCTCGATAGAGGCGTAGTGTTTCCACCCAGGCATGCCAACGAGGTCGCTCGTCATTGTTATGACGTCAAACACAGCGATGCATGCCGCCCAGTGGGACACCAACGATCAAAAAATGAACCAGGATGTTCAGGTACGATTGGCGATATTGCAGGGGGGCGGTCGCTGCTATATATCCCAGGTAGCGAGATCTCTAGCGAGGTCGCTGTTGTGTCACAAAACCTGTGACGTTTCAGCGATCTCACTAACAACATCGCTATGTGTAACGGGGCCTTTACAAAAGGGGGCCACTACTGATAATATCAGGGGAGATAAGGATCTGGCATGTTCTATTTTGGACTGTGGATCCTTTTGTTCTCTAGAATTAAGCCAAGAAAAATGTCTGGCAGCAACTTTCTGATAGAGAACATAAGAAAGCTCAGTAGAGCGAGCACTCGTGTATAAGATAGTCAGTTTAGATTGCTCCCCGCTGAACAGTCATTGAAAGGGTATGGAAGACTTAGCATGTATGATTAGTTCAGATAAATGTGAATGGTAATTCTCAGGTAGTAGCAGCTCCAAATTGCATCGGAGTTGTGTGGCTAAAGGTTTGAAGTAATCAACTTTTCAATTCAAACACATACATTTTAATTGTCTACTAAAATTATTTGTCTGCCTCCCTGGCCACCATACATCTCAGTAAATATATGTGATATGGAAAGAGGGTTCCCCCAACTTTGATGTGGATCCTAATGGTAGGTCTTTGATATCAGTTTGGCCCAATTCCTGAAGCCATTTGTGACCTTTTCATTGGTTTCATTGCAACTGTATACATTTTACATTGGCTGTTCTCAAGATTGCAGCTCAGTCTTATTGACTTGGATGGCACATCTTATTGTATGGATCTGTGTGGACAGCTTGGTGGGATTGCAGGGACAAATATGCTAATAAATCTCATTGAAAATATTGAAGTCTCAGAAAACCTCTTTAATTTTCAGGCGCACATTTCGCTCCTAGCATATAATGTCAGCATCTGTCCTCATAAACCTATAAAACTATTAGGCGTGGAGCTATTATTTAATGTCGGCATCCAGCCATAGAAACCATTACACCGTATAGAGAATTCCGATAGAGTTTTATTATGGCATAAAACTTCCCTAAATGATATATAATATTGAATATAATTTTCGTGTGTTTTCCTAATTGTTCAGTCTCTAAAGATTTAACTGTGCGAGATTCTACTGCGCTGCCCCGGCGTAACCTGAGGGTGCATGAGCGAACTATAAATCACCCGCGTAGACTTAGCCCTGCATTAGAACACAGCGCATATACGTGTAGTGTAGGAACTGATTCAGCAAATGCAGAACGTCTCTCTCCAATATTCCAGAAATTCTGTATGTAAATGTATTTGGGTTAAACAAGTTCATGTTGTTACTGCTCTGAAAATAAGTTTTATACCAAAGAAGCCAAAAGGTTAAAGGATTTGAACAGAAAATGGGCAGAATATCCAGGCAAAGAAGGCACATTCTCCGGAATAGTCTACCGTGCCTGCACTAATGTGTATTTAATTATTTGAGGTAAGATTAATGGTAACATTTGCAGAGGGAACTGAAGATTACATTAGCAGCAAAGTTCACTTTGTTCTTTTAAATGGTAAGGTGTAATTACCGAAGTAAAGTTCTGCAGATATGCTACAGTAAAGCATTTAGGGACTCTGACTCAAAAATGAAGGTCTTGCCTTTCTTCTTCCATCAACAGTCGTGAATCATATCTCAAACACAAGCTCCAGATTAATCAGCAGCCATCGTGTAAAAGATGATTTCTCTTTGTTTATAAGCAGAAGCCGAGTCTGAGATCCATTATTTATGAGAATACATTAGCATGTTGTAAAATGTAGTAATGCGCTGCTGGAGTAGAGGAGGTAACCTTTATGCTATACAGCCAAGCTGCGGAGCCGTCACATTGACCCTTCTCTTTATCTGGACCAGCAATGATATACTGTATGACTAGGAATGCTGAAAGGATCATTTATAAAATGGAAGCTCTGTTCACTTACATTATGGTGTTTATCAGCGGCGGCATGGTTGCTGCTTTTTTAGGAAGCGGAATTTAGGTTGCTGTTTATTTTTTAGAATTTTTTTGTATTGTGTTTCCTGTATGTAGAATTAGCCATATACAGATCAAGAGTCAATGCAATGGCTGACAAATAGCCAACGTTCACATGATCAGTATTTGTGAGTATTTTACCTTCAGTATTTGGAAGCCAAAACCAGGAGTAGGTAAAACATATAGAACTGGTGACATGTTTCTATTATACATTTCCTCGGATTGTTCCACTCCTGGTTTTGGCTTACAAATACTGATGTCAAATACTGACCAAAGACTGAACATGGCCATATGTGGCACCCCTGAGGCTTCCGTCGCCACAGGGACATTGCATCTCAGCCAGAGGTGTGATGTCCCATTCTGGGTAAGGAAAGGAGTAAACGCCGGTTCACAGGCAAATTCACACTACACCCATTGTTAGGCATATATTGGGACCGGGGATAGTGGCAGCTACCCCCAGGCTGCATGCTGGGGGGCCGTAAGTCCCATCTCTTCTCCCATAGGGTGGGGCCTAGCAATGGGGAAAGTGGGAGGAGCCAACAGCTAGGAGAGCAGATTCAGGAAGGTCAAGTTAGTTGAAGTTGGGAAGGAGAGCTGAGAGGAGCGAGCAAGGAGAAGTGAGAGAGGTTGAAACCTCAGAACAGCAACAGAAAGTGAAGCTTCCTGGTGGAGACCCTGGGGCCCAGCTAGGCTCAGGTGACACCGCAGACTGAAAGTACGGATTCCAGGGCCACTGAAAGGTTTTCAAGCTTGTGGCCTGTTCCACTGACCATCGGGTGGAGGGATCAGGCTGCATACAGGGACGGTCCCTAGAAACCAAGGGAAGAGAGACATTTCCAAAGTAAACACCGAAGGCCCAGGGTGGTTGCAAGCGCCCGGGCCACATCCCACCGTAGGACCCCTGGGAAGAGGGCAAAGTTCCATCCAGGCAAGCCTTCTTGTCCAGAACCTATAGTGGAGGCCGAGACAGGTTCATCCAGAGAGGTCAAGGCTTTGAAGACAGCCGAGGGAAGAGAAACAACAAAAGGGTGCACTGGCATTTACTCCCAGATCTACCCGGGATCGGCGGAGGTCCCTGACAGGGGACTCTAGCACACCAGTGGGCGACCAGTTCGCGACAGCCAGGAACCAGTGAGTAAAACCTTGAAACTGCACCCCCTGGTGTTGCCTCCATTATTTCGCGTGCACTGCACCAACTACCACACCAACATAGACTCTAATAAGCACCAACTGTTGCCCCGGGGTATCGCTCCACCTGTGGGGAGCAGAACCACAATAGCTGCCAGTCCATCAGCCCCGGAGGTCCCATCCAGCAGTGGCTGCTCCATAGCCGCATTCCACAGGTGGCGTCACGAATAACCTACAAACTCTATTATTGATCACCACCCCCACAACTGCCATATTAGTTGACCCCGCCAGGGTCACGGAGTCGGGCCCCGCCACCACTGACTACCCCCGGACTAGTTCGGCCCGACACCGGGTGTCCCAAAGCCCTGGGGTGGGCGAGTCAACCTTGGCGTCACAAACAGGATTTCGTGCCCGGACCCACCGGGTACTGTGCGCCTGAAGAAACTATGCTTAAAGACTGTATTACTGTAAAAACTGCTGCCATTGAGACTGCTGAGTGCGGGATGAAGCGGGGCGTGCCTGAAGAAAGAGCGCGAAAATAGGCCCCGCCCCCTTGGTCTTGCAGAAAAGCGCGAAGCTAAGCCCGCTATGCAGAGCGGAGGAAAAAGAAATGGCGCATAGAGAAGCTGAACGGCTGGCAAAGTGATCCTAAATGCCAGACCAGAAGAACGCAAGAATGTACTGGATCGTAGGCGGAGTGATGCCAGCCGTGGGCTGGGTGCCAGTTTGGCGCCAGGCGCTGGTGCAGCCCTCGGCCCTCCCTTCAGCAGGGGAAAGGGTGCAGCCGAGTGGCGTGGTTGAGCACTCGAACAGTGCAGAGCCGAGCAGTCACCAGGCGAGCAGCATGGCGGAGAAAATGCAGCCAGGCACCCCAGCGACCAAGAGAGTGGACCCTGAGCTGAGCTTCCTCCGGGAAGAAGTGGAGCTCCTCACCCGGAGCTTGAGCTCCCTACAAGCAGAGGTGGACCGGCGGATGGAAGACGGAGAACGGAGGGCCAGTGCCAGGGAGGACTGGGCGGCACCCGAGGTCGTAGGCCACAGAGAACAGGCCGCCGTACTATACCCGGGTAAGCCATCTGCCGCCCCTACCTGCCCAAGCCCCTGGTACTACGAGATGCCATCGCCCAGCCCCCCTGCAGGCCTGCAGGGGGTCCCCGCCGACCACACCGAGGCAGGGAGAGCACCGTAGACCCCGGCAGCGAGGATGACTTCCCAGGCAGCGCGGGCCCCGAGCACTTAGTGGGCCCCTTGCCGAGCCCTCCCACCGGCTTACCTGGTATGTCCTTGCCAGGGGTGAACTGGGACGCCGCACCCATCCGAGATGGAAGACTCCCTCTGCCAATACTCCCCACCGCAACCCCGCTGGCCACCCACCTGGCCTGCACGCAGCAGCTGGAGCAGTTCCAGCGCGAACTGGAACCCCGGGAAGAAAAGCGGAGGGCAGTGGAGGCGTCCAACCTGGCCTCCAAAGCTTGTATCCGGCAGGCCTGCAAAGGATCCAGGGCCCAGTTAGAAGGGGCCATGTAACCGACTTTAGATAGGCGGAGGGCTGGGGCTTCATCCGGGAGCACGGCCTGGGCAAGGATGTATTTGTCTCCCGCCGGGACATTGAGGAGCACCTGACCAGAGGCCACCCAGGGCGCGACGTCCAGCCCGGCGACCTGGTTGAGTACACGCAGCTGATGGGGAGCCGTGGCTGGTATGCCTTGGGCGTACATGTGCTGATGGAGGAAGCAGCCCCGGAGGAGCCAGAGTGGTGCCGTACCAACAGAGCAAGCAGTCCCACTCCAACCAGCGCCCAGACAGCAGCACCCTACAGCAAGCCAGCAACTAATACACAGGAGACGCAGACCAGGATCTCCGTGGCCTGCATGCTGCCCAGGGCCCTGCCACATCGGGACCCCAGCAACTAAAAGAACAAGAAGAAAGTACATAACTGTATATAGCCCCTGTTTGTCCCTCATCCTTGTGAAAATGCCCCCTTTGTGCTGCCCCTTTTGTTCTTTTTGAAGAAGAGTGTGGCGCCCCTGAGGCTTCCATTGCCACAGGGACATTGCATCTCAGCCAGAGGTGTGATGTCCCATTCTGGGTAAGGAAAGGAGTAAACGCCGGTTCACAGGCAAATTCACACTACACCCATTGTTAGGCATATATTGGGACCGGGGATGGTGGCAGCTACCCCCAGGCTGCATGCTGGGGGGCCGTAAGTCCCATCTCTTCTCCCATAGGGTGGGGCCTAGCAACGGGGAAAGTGGGAGGAGCCAACAGCTAGGAGAGCAGATTCAGGAAGGTCAAGTTAGTTGAAGTTGGGAAGGAGAGCTGAGAGGAGCGAGCAAGGAGAAGTGAGAGAGAGAGGTTGAAACCTCAGAACAGCAACAGAAAGTGAAGCTCCCTGGTGGAGACCCTGGAGCCCAACTAGGCCCAGGTGACACCACAGACTGAAAGTACAGATTCCAGGGCCACTGAAAGACTTTCAAGCTTGTGGCCTGTTCCACTGACCATCGGGTGGAGGGATCAGGCTGCATACAGGGACGGTCCCTAGAAACCAAGGAAAGAGAGACATTTCCAAAGTAAACACCGAAGGCCCAGGGTGGTTGCAAGCGCCCCGGGCCATATCCCACCGTAGGACCCCTGGGAAGAGGGCAAAGTTCCATCCAGGCAAGCCTTCTTGTCCAGAACCTATAATGGAGGCAGAGACAGGTTCATCCAGAGAGGTCAAGGCTTTGAAGGCAGCCGAGGGAAGAGAAACAACAAAAGGGTGCACTGGCATTTACTCCTAGATCTACCCGGGATCGGCGGAGGTCCCTGACAGGGGACTCTAGCACACCAGTGGGCGACCAGTTTGCGACAGCCAGGAACCAGTGAGTAAAACCTTGAAACTGCACCCCCTGGTGTTGCCTCCATTATTTCGCCTGCACTGCACCAACTACTACACCAACATAGACTCTAATAAGCACCAACGGTTGCCCCAGGGTACCGCTCCACCTGTGGGGAGCAGAAATGTGACGCCCTGGGCAAGCCAGGGGTCACAGGTCATCACACCACCACACCCTACATCCCAGTTAGGAACACCAAAGCTACTAAAATCCTTGTTGCCTTCCTCCAGGGGCTGATGTTCACACCAGGGGGTGGGCCAGGCGGTTGGCTCCGCCCACCGAGGAGTTCACAGCTCTGGAGGCGGGAAGAACGAGTTCAGTTCAGTTAGGGAAGTGAAAGTAGAAGGAAGTGGTAGAGGAGCTAAGTGAAAGTGAAGTGGTAGTGGAGCAAAGAAGAAAAGAGTAAAAGTGAGCGTAGAAAGCGCTGAAGTTGGTTCGGCTAAGTGCAGGACAGTGTCAGCAAGGTCAACAGCGGTGATTGTCTGGAGGGGGACTGCTCGGAGGTTGCTGGAAGGACCGCGGACGGGTAGTGGCCCGGCGGTCTGGAGCAGTATACGAAGGACAGTCAGCACCAGGGCAGGGGCCTCTCGGACCCCGGCAAGGCTAGGAGTCACCATAATTTGCCAAATCCGTCAGTGAAGGGGACGTCGATCCCCCAACAACCAAGTCCCGACTGAAGGCAAAAGTCCAACCATTAAGGAGGAACACCGCCACCGCCAGGGCACCAGTTCCTCGGGGCCAGCGTCTGCGGGCAAAACAGGGCTCCTCCGGCCCATATCCAAGCCGGCGAGCGGGTTACCGGTGGGAACCCATCGCTACCAACACAGAAACACTAGGTGCAGGTCAGAGGGACATCACCGTTACCTACTGGGAGAGCAAGTGCAGCCGTCCGTGGGAACCGTCTTTCCAGCCGTGTGGTTTACCGTAAAACTGTGTCAACGTCTCAGGCTGAGTGAGTACCACAGTGCCGCAAGGCACAGCGCTGCCCCCGCGTCCCTGCGCCCACCAGGCCCTGCACCTTCCACACCATCCCTGGGCCCCGGGATCACCAACCCCTACCCACGGAGGGGCAACACAACAACCAGCTGCTCCGCATCACCACTCCCGGGATCCCCATATTGAGCAGCGGTGGTGCTACAAATCACCCCAACCGTGGGTGGCGTCACGGACAATAAACCATCCCCACACCCAACAACCCCCTTTCACTCATGGGCGAGGAGCGCCGCTAGAGTCCCCGGGATCCGGCTCATCGCTCGAGCCACCGAGCAGCAGCAGGCCGCAGCAGCCGCGGCGGCCGGACCTGAGCAGCAGTGGGAGAGCGCGACGTCCCCTCCTCCGCCCGCGACAGAACCACAATAGCTGCCAGTCCATCAGCCCCGGGAGTCCCATCCAGGAGCGGCTGCTCCAAAGCTGCCAGTCCATCAGCCCCGGAGGTCCCATCCAGCAGCGGCTGCTCCGTAGCCGCATTCCACAGGGGGTGTCACGAATAACCTACAAACTCTATTATTGATCACCACCCCCACAACTGCCATATTAGTTGACCTCGCCAGGGTCATGGAGTCGGGCCCCGCCACCACTGACTGACTACCCCCGGACTAGCCGGCCCGACACCGGGTGTCCCAAAGCCCTGGGATGGGCGAGTCACATAGATTGTATATTTCAGTGCTCTACAGAGCTGCAGAGCCATAGTTGGAGACCATGTGTTTAGGGAAGTGTTTTCAAACCAAATAATGTCAAAACTATGATTGTGCAAAATCTTACATATTAAAAATCCAGTAAATGCACAATACAAATATTTTACGAGTACTCCTTAGGCTTTGTTCAGTCTCCTTGATGGACACCATGGCAGAACCCAACAGAATCCATTATAAATTATGTAATAGAACTTACCCTCCATTATTTTTCTTATTTTTTGTTCCCAAAACAGAACGGCAAAGCAAAATTGATAGTGCAAATGTGAACTGAGCTGTAGATATATTCTAGGCACCTCCAGTTATATGTTGTAGAAGAACATACAGCTGTAGCTAGAATGATCTGTGCACATGACATTCTACTTTGTGCAAATATTGAGCGGCCTACACATACAGCAAAGGCACTCTATGGCGGGCTTTGCACACTACGACATCGCAGCCCGATGCTGCGATGCCGAGTGCGATAGTGCCCGCCCCCGTCGCAGCAGCGATATGTGGTGATAGCTGGCGTAGCGAAAGTTATCTCTACGCCAGCTTCACACACACACTCACCTGCCGTGCGACGTCCCTGTGGCCGGCGACCCGCCTCCTTGTTAAGGGGGCGGGTCGTGCGGCGTCACTGCGACGTCACACGGCAGGCAGCCAATCAGAGCGGAGGGGCGGAGATGAGCAGGATGTAAACATCCTGCCCTCCTCCTTCCTTCCGCATATCCTACGGAAGCCGCAGTGAGGCCGGTAGGAGACGTTCCTCGCTCCTGCGACTTCACACACAGCGATGTGTGATGCCGCAGGAGCGAGGAACAACATCGGACCGTCGCGTCAGCGTAATCATGGATTACGCCGACGCTGCACCGATGATACGATTACGACGCTTTTGCGCTCGTTAATCGTATCATCCAGCCTTTACACACTGCGATGTCGCATGCGATGCCGGAAGTGCGTCAATTTCAATTTGACCCCACCGACATCGCACCTGCGATGTCGCAGTGTGCAAAGTGCCCCTATGAGAGTGGTACAATCCACCATGCTTGTAGTGTGTTATATTCTACATCTGTAACACGTCTGAAATACTTTGTATATCCCTCTTTAAGGCAAATAAGCAAATTTAAATGTGTTATCCCATGAGCAAAGTAGATTTTAGTCAATAGAATTTTGGAATAATAGATCTTGGTATAATCTTCCAAATGTCCCCTTGATATTTATGCTAATATTTATGTTTATAGATGCCCCTTTTTCCCCATGTAAAGCGCTATGGAATAAATGGCGCTATAATAAAGAATAATAATAATATTTGCTGTACCTCACCATGAAGACCTGCTCCAGTCCATGGTGGGCACATACCACAGCTTCTAGTCAGGGTAGGCATTATTCAGGTATAGGTGAGTATATGGATGAAAGAGAATGGGCTCACAGCTGATTTCTGAGGTTACACATCTCCCTGTCTGTTTTCTCATCAGAGTGTTTCTGCTACGTTACCTGACATTTGAACCCATCATATATCAAGTTAGTTATGTAGGAGTTCTGGGGGCTGCCGAGCTTATATGTCACAGACGCTTATATGTCACAGACTCATAGGACTGGTGACGCAGCAGAAAACCTCACTTCTGTGATAAAACAGACAGGGAAATGTGCTACCTCAGGAAGCAAAAGCTGTGAGCCCCTGTATACTCACTTATCATTATTGGCTAATGCTTCCTCCCTGGCCAGTAGCTGTGGTATGTGCCAGCCATAAGATTGAACAGCTCTGCATGATCAGACACGACCATTACACAGTACACATCCAATTGTGGAAATTATTATTATTCAAAGTTCTGTTAATTAAAATGTGCTTCATTTGTCGGAAAACTCCTTTAATTAGAAGACTATAGTATAGCCTCACGTGATAGGGCGGCATGGTGGCTCAGTGGTTAGCACTACAGGCTTGCAGCACTGGGGTCCTGGGTTCAAATCCCACCAAGGGCACCATCTGCAATGAGTTTGTATGTTCTTCCCGTGTTTGCGAGGGATTCCTCCAGGTTCTCCAGTTTCCTCCCACACTCCAAAGACATACAGATAGGGACTTTAGATTGTGAGCCCCAATGGGGACAGTGTTTCTGATGTATGTGAAGCGCTGCGCAATAGATTAGCACTATATATATATATATATATATATAAAAATAAAGATTTGATATCTGTAGAATTCTAAATATTTTGGGTATGCTTCCATGTGCTGGTTTTGGTTAGCTTTTCCAATATGCAGTAGTAAGAATGATTAGATTTGACATGACAATGCATGCACAGAAAAAAGATCAGTACTATTATAAACATTTCTTTTTGAGCTTTGCCTTTAAAAAACTAAAAAGCCCCTCTCCTGCCATTGATATCATCAAATGAAAGTGTCAGAAGCATTGATCTATTCGTACAAGATATACCGTATCTATCTGTATTTATATATGTTTATTTTTATATTAATTTATTCGTGTGTGTTTATTTTTGCTCTTCAAGTGCTTGACTGTTTTTCAAGTGCTTCTCTGGAAATTAATTCATGCTGAGATCATAGTAAATACTGTATTTTGAAATCTTAAAAGCAACATTAAGATTTTAGAGCATAGTGGTGTGAGGTACATTATTGAAAGTAACTTGCTCTGTTTGAAATGCAGTTTTCATGTATTTAATAATGTATGAAAATAATTCACTTTTACCAGAAGGGTGTGAATGAGCACAGTATACATGCCGAAAAAGAAGGGTGTGAATGAGCACAGTATACATGCCGAAAAAGAAACACTCAGGCTATAGTGTAGAATAAAGTTGGCACTGTAATTAATTAACAAATATATACAATATAAGTAAACGTATCTATTAATATATGGTGCCTTGAAAATTTATATCCTGTGAAATGTTAAATATTTTTTCAAGTTACACCCACAAAATTAAATATATTTTATTTAAATTTTATCTGATATACAGGTGCATCTCAATAACTTAGAATATCATCAAAAAGTTAATTTATTTCAGTAATTCAATACAAAAAGGGAAACACATATATTATATATAGAGTCATTACAGAGTGACATATTTCAAGTGTTAATTTCTATTACTGTTAATGAGTATGGCTTACAGCCAATGAAAACCCAACATTTCTTATCTCAGAAAATTAGAATAATTACCACAAAACACCTGCAAATGCTTCCTAAGTGTGCCACCCCAGTGCCAGCAGCCGGCGCTGCTCGGGTCCGAGCCTTCTGGGGTGGTGGCTCGAGGGTCTCCGAACCCGGGGGTCGCGCGGACACGCTGAATAAATGGGGGGATGTAGATGCACGAGCTAGGCCGTAATAAGTTTGTGACGCAACCCACAGTGTGTGGTGAGGTGGGACTCCACCGCTGCTGTTGCAGGGCACCCGGGGGAGATGTTGTGCAGCTAATTATTAACCCCTTCGTGGGTAGGGATGGAGGCCCCAGGACCCGGTGTCTCTGTGCAGGGGATAGCGACCGCAGGGAGTGTTGGTGTACTCACAGTTAATAAACCACACAAGTCTCAGGTAAACCAAGGTGATGGTGGCGGTGCTGCGGCCGGTTTCATTCGGGTCCCCCACCCGGCTGGTGGTCTCTATCCTTTTCTCTGCACTGTTTTGTGTAAGGTGGACTTCCTAGCGTGAAACTCAGGAGTCCGCTCCCGGCTGGATGTGGCCTAAGGAGCCGTGCCCGCAGACACTGCCCCGTGGGATCTATGGGACCTGGCGGTGACCTCTTATCCCTATCGGTGGGCTGTTGTTTTCTATGAGGGATTTTGGGTGGGACAGAACCTCTAGTCTCGGCCTCAATTGGCGAATTAACCAATCCGTTAGTTTTCGGTTCTGACTTCAGGGTCCGAGTACCCCCCCTTTGTGCTATGATTTCCGGGTCGGTTCCCATGTCGGTACCGGCGGGCTACAACCCTGTCCCAGTCCACCTCGGTTCTGCCAAGCCATCTTCCCATCTCCTGCTGACGGAGACCACCGTCTGCCTCCTAGCCAGGGGCACCAGGGCTCTAACCCTGGCACCGTTCAACTTGAACTTTCCTGCTGGATCTACACTTAGCTCCAGCCCACACTCCTCTCCAAACTGAACTACAAAACTGAACTGCTTGTTTTCCTGCCCCGGGCTGTCTAGACCCCTGGATGGGCGTGTCCCAACCGGCTGGTCACGCCCACTGGTGTGTCTATGTTTCACTAAGGGGGGGTGACTAAGGTTTCTGGTTGGCTGTGTGTTTCCTAGTGAGGGAAGGTGTTATGCGGGGGCTTATTTGTGACTACCTGGTTTTGCCAGGGCGTCACATAAGCATTTAAAATGGTCCCTTAAGGTGGCTTTACACGCTACGACATCGCTAAAGCGATCTTGTTGGGGTTACGGATTTTGTGACGCACATCCGGCCGCGTTAGCAATGTCATTGCATGTGACACCTATTAGCGATTTTGAATCATTGCAAAAACATTCAAAATAGCTAATCAGTGACATCCCCCCCTAATCTCAATTATCATTGCTGCTGCAGTAACGATGTAGTTCATTGTTCCTGCGGCAACACACAACGCTGTGTGTGACACTGCAGGAACGAGGAACCTCTCCTTACCTACGTCCCGCCAGCAATGAGGAAGGAAGGAGGTGGGCAGGATGTTCATCCCGCTCATCTGCTCCCCTCCGCTTTGATTGGGCACCCGCTTAGTGACGTCGCTGTGACGCTGAACGAATCGCCCCCTTAGAAAGGAGGCGGTTCGCTGGTCACTGCGATGTCGCTAGGCAGGTAAGTAGTGTGCCGGGTCCGAGTGATGTTGTGCGCCATGGGCAGCGATGTGCCCGTGTTGCACAGCCGATGGGGTCAGGTACGCACGCTAGCGATATCGGTAACGATATTGCAGCGTGTAAAACGGCCTTTAGTCTGGTTCAGTAGGCTACACAATCATGTGGAAGACTGCTGACTTGACAGATGTCCAGAAGGCAGTCATTGACACACTCCCCTAGGAGGGTAAGCCACAAAAGGTCATTGCTAAAGAAGCTGGCTGTTCAGGAAAAAGTGTGGTAGAAGAAGGTGCACAAGCAAGTGGGATAACAGCAGCCTTGAAAGGATTGTTAAGAAAAGGTCATTTAAAAAATTGGGGGAGATTCACAAGCAGTGGACTGCTTCTGGATTCAGTGCTTCAACAGCCACCACACTGCCAAAAGTACTAATACCTGGTTTAATAAACACAGATTCACTGTGCTTGATTGGCCAGCAAACTTGCCTGACCTAAACCCCATTGAGAATCTATGGGGTGTTGGCAAGAGGAAGATGAGAGACACCAGACCCAATAATGCAGACGAGTTGAAAGCTGCTATCAAAGCAACCTGGGCTTCCAAAACGCTTCAGCAGTGCAACCGGCTGATCGCCTCCATGCTACGCCACTTTGATGAAGTAATTCATGCAAAAGGAGCCCTGACTAGAGATGAGCGAACCGGCCGCGGTTCGGCTCGAGTTCGGTTCGCTGAACGGAGGTCTCGTTCAAGTTCGGTTCGGCGAACCACTCGAACCGCATAGGAAACAATGGCAGGCAATCACAAACACATAAAAACACCTAGAAAACACCCTCAAAGGTGTCCAAAAGGTGACAAACAACTCACAACACAACACAAACACATGGGAAAGTGACAAGGACATATACTCATGCGAAAACAAAAGAGCAGGACAAGGAAAAAGAGGAGGAGACACAGATATATGAGTATATGCAAGGAAACATCGATGCCATTACTGTGCAACTTGAGCCCTGCTCATTTTAGGCTTCCAATCTGGATAAATTGCCTGAGCTTGCCACGTATGCCTTGGGGATCTTGTCGTGTCCTGCAGCCAGCGTTCTCTCGGAACCTGTCTTCAGTGCTGCTGGGGGTCTGCTGGCAGATAAGCACACGTGTCTGTCCACTGACAATGTGGACATGGCTCTCAGAGGACTTTTCTCCCTGGGTCAGCCAGGGGAGGCGAAAGGCACGCGTATTTTTGAGAGTGCTTCATGCAAAGCATCTGTTTCATTTTGAAAACGGGCATCAACTGATGACAGTCAAGTGGGGTGTGTGTGGCCCAATTAGTGGCAACGAGGGAGACTGTGGTTGGAGTCCCCTCGCTGTTTTTTACATGATTTTCGAAGTGCATGACATGCCTAAGAGGTTTAGTTTCGGCATCTCAAACTTGTTAGCTACAGAAAGGCTGCCTTTACACCCTTTTGTCACCGAGGATTTTCGAGACCTTATGCCCATTTCAGTGCCCCAAGAGCCGATGGCCATTTGCCACTCCTTCTCCAAGAAAGGGGTGCCCGCGCTAACACAGCAGGTCGCACACAACATCACCGCTTCCTTGAGAAACTCTGTGTGTGACAGGGTGCATTTCACCACAGATACTTGGAACAGTAAGCATGGACAGGGGCGTTACATGTCGCTGACTGGGCACTGGGTAACTATGGTGATAGATGGAGAAGTGTCTGCTGTACAAGTCTTTCCGTCCCCACGAGTTGTGTGTTTAAATCCTTCCTCTGTATGTACAAGTTCCTCCACTGCTTCTGCCTCATCAACCTCGTGTTGTTCCTGCACCTCAGCCCAAACCCTGTGTGGTCAGGCCACCCATCCTTGTAACTGCGCCCAAGGAATCCCACACACCTCCTTACTATGCTGGCAGCAGAGCTCAAGGCCATCAGGCAGTCAAATCTTTACTTTGAAATGTAGGGGAAATGTGAGACACCGCTGAGGAATTGTAGATGGTTAGCTCTGTAGAGTGAGACCGAGTTTCATCAATGGTTGTCTCCACTCAACCAGCAGCCAGGGAATGCCGGGTGCGACAATGATGCTAAACAGTCTGCGGCCATTCTTCAGGGCAATGTGACACACGTGCCTTGTATGGCTCAAGTGTTGAATCCGAATCTCCAGCAATTTTTAAAACACTATCCCGGCCTACATGTCCTTCTGTTGAGGGCATGGTGTAACGCCTGCCTGGATTGACACACTCAGACGGGCTGTAAAGGATAGGCTAGAGGGAACCCACTCACCAAGCTGGACCCCCAGAACCCTGAAACCCTTTAATCCCTATACAGTGATGTTGAATGACACAGGGCCCAAGTTGATCAATACCTGTGGAAGGCTGCAGTTCCAGAGAATAGTAGTCATGCAGGGTCAAAACATTAATTGAGGAAGAGGAACAGAATGGGAGGGACAGGACTTAATCAGAAAACAAGTAGAGGTGAAATGCAAATCGGCCAACGAGGTACCTAAACAGCAAGCAGGAAAAGTAGTCAGGTAACAAGCACACAAACTCATAAAACTGAACTGGGGGTAACAGTAACCAGAGGTTCATAGCTATGTCTGGCAGTGGTCTAAAAAAGGGTGTTGTGTCTTCCCATTGGTTGTAGCTGAATGATGGTACTTCATTTGTGAGATACCCACCACCTGCATTCAGCCTGTGGTTCTGCATCTGTCAAGGTAACGCATCCCAGTGGGTGAGCATAACCTGTGTCCACCTTCGCCGCTGGCGTCGACTCCTCTCCCATCATCAGCACTATGCACGAAAGAAACACGTTGTCACCTTGCAAAAGGAGTACAAATTGATGTAGCGGACTACGGTGGTGACTTAACAGCCGTGTGCGGCAATGATGCAAACATGGCAGCGTGCCTTCGTCAGGCCCATGTGACACACATGACTTGTATGGCTCACGTGTTTAATCTGATTCTCCATCAATTTTTAAAACAACATCCCGGCCTACATGGCCTTGTACAGCGGGCACGCTCACAATGTGCTCACTTCCATCGTTCGCACCCAGTAGCTCAACAACTTTCATCACTCCTGAAGTCTTAAGGTCTGGCGGTTAAACGTCAGAAATGCGATGTTCCGACATGCAGGAATTTTAATCTGCACATGTTGCAGCGTCTGTGGCAGCACCGAAGAGCCCAGCTGAAATACGTTATTATGACGTATACCCTGGGCTAACTTGATCCAGAGGTGGTGCAGATCACGCTGCTGGAGTGGTGTCAGATCAAGGACATATGCACCGTTCTACACAGTTTACAAATGTCGACGCAGATGTTTAACACTGGCGATGACATTCTCAGCGTGACAATTTTGGTCATCTACATGATGGAACACACTGTAAGTATTATTCGGAGTCAGGTGTTGGTCCAAGAGGAAGGGAGGAAGTACTGGAGGAGTCATATGTGGAAGGGATAACAAGATCTACAAGGTCCAGACGGTCAGCGGCACCTTGGCGGCAGTCATGGTACGGTGGGGGAGAGGGATTATCAAGGGAGCATAGTATCAGCAAAACAGTTGAGGAAGGTGCAGGAGCCCAGGAAGAAATGGAGGATGAACTGGCGATGGGCATGGAAGACTCAGCAGATTAGTGAGAGCTTTCTCACATTTTGGTTGTGCAAGGTTGTGGGGAGAGAGCAGAGGAATGAAGCACGATTCTCACCTCTCCGCCACCAACACACCAGGGACTTTGTCCTCCTGGATGCTCAGGACACATGAGCGCCTTCTTGCTGCACTACCTACAACATGACCCTCGGATAGTACGAATTACAAGTCATGCTGACTACTGGGTTGCCACACTGTTAGATCCCCGGTACAACACAAAATGTTGTGAAATAACTCCTGCCATAGAAAGGGACGCACGTATGAGGAGTATCATCAGAAGGTGGTACGCAATCTTACATCTGCTTTTCCACTAATCACCAGTGGTGCACAGAGTGAATCTCAACGCTTATTCATCGATAGGAGGAAATGGTCTTACTTGTCCACATCTGAGGGACCGAGGGCTGGCTGCTGTGCTGAGACGGCCGACAAGGGGGGTAACATAGTCATATGGCCTGTATCCGCGTACGAGAAGGAGGCATTTCGCCAATTGCGTGATGCGGTTTGTTATCGCAAGTTGACATTCAATCCTCTTGCTAAATATACAGAAGAGCTTAAAAAGATTGTATATATGGCCAAAGATGACTGTGTTATTTCCCCTGAGTTGGCATCAGCTTTGATTGTGTCCGAGCCTAGGATTGCTACATTATATCTACTTCCCAAGCTGCATAAGGATGCGTCCTCGCCCCCCGGCCGCCCGATTATTTCGGGTAACGGCAATTTCCTGGAGAATGTAAATAGATGGCTCGATAGTCAGCTTCAGCCGCTTGTGAGAAGTCTTCCGTCCTTTATTCAGGATACTGGTGATTTTCTTAAGCGTATTGATGGATTGTATGTGGGGGATGACTCTTTGTTGGTATCGTGCGATGTGGAATCCCTGTATACCAGTATCCGACACGCTGATGGAATTGAGGCTGTAAGGTTTTATCTGAGTATGAGCAATCTATCATCTAAATTTGTTGACTTGGTGTTGCGGGTGTTGGAGTTCTCCCTTACGCATAATTTTTTCGTTTTTAAGGGGTCCTTCTATCTCCAGCTCCAGGGTACAGCAATGGGCGCGGCCTTTGCACCGGCGTATGCAAATCTGTTCCTGGGGCTGTGGGAGAGGGACCTCCCCCTGTCAGATTTGGAGTCGTCGATGGGCCGGGTCCTTCTATGGACCCGGTACATCGACGACATTTTCCTCATCTGGCAGGGAAGTTCTGATTTTCTTTTGGATTTTATCAGGGAATTGAACTCCAACGCTCGTAACATCCGTCTGACTTATCAATGCTCTACCGATTCCATCGCGTTTCTGGATGTGCTGGTATACAGGGATTCTGATGACTTTTTGCAGTCAAATCTACATCGCAAATCTACAGCGACCAATACTCTACTCCATGCGTCATCCTTCCATCCTCCACATATGATAGGCTCTGTGCCTACTGGCCAGTTCCTACGCATTCGAAGATTATGTTCCAGTGACGGAGACTTCGAAATACAGGCGGCTGAATTGACTAAACGATTCCTCGAAAGAGGTTATAGTAGACGTATGATCAAGCGGGCCTATCATAGAGCAAAATATTCTTCCAGGAATCAATTGCTGTATTCCAGCAAACCAAGAGGTGGTGATACTACCGTCAGGTTTATCACCAGCTATTGTAACCAACATGCCGCTATACGGGAGGCACTTACCAAATCCTGGCCTATTTTACAAGCAGACCCAACATTGGCTAAAATCTTGCCCAAGAGGCCACAGATTACCATACGGAGAGCTAAGAATCTTAAGGACCATTTGGTCCGCAGTCTCCATGATAACACCATGACTCCAGTCTTCTTTAATACATCTACTGCTAGGGGCGGCTGCTTCCCATGCGGTAAGTGTGTCGCGTGTCCTAATGTATCGCGGACTGATGACTTTTGTGATTCCTCATTTACTAAAAACTTTAAGATCATTAAGAGGATCACGTGTGAGTCTAAGTCCGTGATATATTATGGCCTATGCCCTTGCCCTAAGATCTATATTGGGCTCACGACCCGCCAGCTCAAGGTTCGGGTTCGTGAGCACATTTTGGGGATAGAGGCCGCACGTGATCATGTTGATGTGTCAACGTTAAAGACCATTCCACGGCACTTTAAGCAGTTTCATGAATGTGATTCAGCCAAGTTTTTGGTGCGTGGAATTGATAGGTTAGACGTTGACATTCGTGGTGGGTTTATTAGTCAGCGGTTAGCAAGACTGGAGACTCAATGGATCTGGCGCCTGCGGACTGTCCAGCCCCAGGGACTAAATGAAAGCATGAGCTTCACTCCATTTCTTTAGAGTTGGGTGTTTTTTGGTTTGTTTTTAATTGTTTTTAATTTTTTATTTTCACCTGCAGGCCTATTTTCATTATGTGACAATATCTTGGAGTGGCTCGTTATTTTTGAAATATTTCCTTATATGTGACTGTGGACTTAGAACTGACGCCCTGAAATGCAAGATCAAGAATATATGTTTTTCTTCAATAAATATCTGTGTATTGTATAATTGCTAGTTTACATCACATGGGACGTTGTCGTTGATTCTTGCTATAACATAGATGGAATCATGTATACATGTGTGGCTCTTATGTGGCCGCATGGAATGTATGTGAATATGCTGTATATGCATTGATTTTCTATGGTATGCCTTTTAACATGTTTTCATCTATATATTGGTTTACTCTGAAATGATGTGCAGCTTAGATAGATGTGTATATAACACTATATGTGCTTTAATTATCTTTGTACAGATTGTTATGGCGTCTATATTACTGCCCTATGGGGCTTAATCTATATCGAGCTCTCTCCTATTATGAGATTCCTAATATCACTGATGAAGGATTATGTATTATTGGTTATGATCCATATAAAGTATTTCTGTCTTTCCCCACCTGGTTGGGTTGTCTACGCATGCGTCGCCGGCTCTGGATTTCTCTGTCTCCCGGGCGCGTCTCTATGGCTACGGGAACGCTGGTTTTCTTACCCGGCGTTCTCTGTGGCCATGACGCGTCTGTGAGGCGGGACTTCCGCCCGGCCGGCTTCGGATGCGTCATGATGGCTGCCCAATCAGCTGGGGATTGAGGCCTTTTTAAACGGCACCCCCTTTCCTTTCCGGTCACGCCCCCTGACGAAGGTACACACCGAAATGCGCATCGGGCGCATTACCATCACAGTGTTTACTATTATCTAGGTAATGTTATCCACGTTGTTTTATGGCTGGCGTTGCAATTTTTCTATTCTCTGCACTTTTGTATGAGTACCGATAAATGTATGGCTGTGTCTATGGTATCCTGGCGTGCTATGTGTGCTGCAATTGACTGCGCCTTTTTGGTTGACATATAATGGAATGGTGTTGGCTCTCTATCTGAACGCAATCAGTTAATGGACTACCTGTGAGACACCTCTTATGACCTTATGCTAGATATATTTTTCTCTGCATGTGATTATGTGGTGATGTCTGAGGTGTACTCCATTATGTATTTTATTGCGATTATGTGTTGGAGTATTGAATAGACATCCCTTGATCCTATGGTGGATGATATTTTTTGATGGGTTTCCATTTAAATATATAGATATGCAATGTTGGCTTGTGTGTAGTCCCTTATGGACAGTTTTGTATACACACTGGTCATGAGCCTTCTCTATGGTGTATCTATTAATCCCTGACATATGTGTCTTCATCGTAGCGCCAGGTTATATTCTATGATCGGAATTATTGTGATCATGGAAAAATGAATAAATGCTTACATGGACATAGCAGCATGATACTGATATGAACATATGTGTTTGATTATTTGTCCGTGTATGGCATGTGCTGTGTTGACCCCATGTTGCTGATGTGACAATGATATGGATATAAAGGATATTGGTGCTGTACACGGCAGCATGGGCTCAACACATATACCTCTATGCACCACTTGTTAGCCATTTTATTACTAAATATTATCACCTTACACTGTGGTGATGTAAATCACTTTTTGCCTCCCATCCTTTCACCTGTATGCTATTATTGTGAATAAAAATAATTTTTGTACCAATTGATCGCCTCTTTCCTTGCCTCTCTTGTAACTTTTTAGCGATTTGGTCCATATTTAGTAGTCCTTATTTTCAATTTAGGATTTACATATATGATATATTGATATATCCTTATGAACATGTTGATGGTTATGCCGTTATTTATATTGAGACGGCGTTGAGTACGGTGTCTCTGCAGAGTTGCATTTTTGGTCATATACAAACTGAGTTGAAAAAGGACAGATGCTGGTGGAAAGGGGAACAGGTGTGTTGGAAAGGGTAAAAAAGTTTGTGTCCGTGGGTTTGGTGGTTAAGCAACATTAACATTTGCTGAAGAAACAACATCTGGTATGGTGGGACTGGCAGATTTGGATAAGGTGGTATATACTATGTTACCGCTATATCAAAAATATTAAGAAGAAAAGAAAGAGAAAGGTAGATATCCCAATCGCCATTCGGCGTCCACCGTGCTCACAGATGGAAAAGGAGAGGTTGGCAACTGCAAGGTTAGATGGAGGATACAGAGCAGGTTGACTCTCAAACAAATAGTAGCCTGAACCGAGTTAGACGCAACTTGGATCTGGAGACTTGGAGCCCTGTTAGCGTGACAGGGTCCACACGACCACCCAGCCCAGGAACTCCCTGTTAACAACACAGGGGCCATTGGTTACGCAGTCCGTGTGTGTAGGGGACACACCTGTGGACAGCAGGCGCATCAGCAGCAGCAGGCCTGTTTATGCCACTGGGCTGCACTAGCAGGACTGGTAGGACAGGAGCTGTTCTTAAACGTTCTGCGTTACCAACTGTGGTGGCGGCCTGCATCGATGACCTATCCCTGCCTACCTCTGGCCTAAAGCCGCAATGGGTTCAACACATGGAGGTGTGCTCTTTCGGAGCATAATAGAAGACTGGGTACCTTCTTCTTGGCTCCAGCCCCTTTTATAACCTGGGTCCGTCCCAAACCAGGGTGGACCACAATGCACCTCCTGGAGACAAAAGCAGAGTGACACGTCATGAGTGGCATAACTAGCGTCCTATTTTGAACCGCCACTTGAATGATGACCTCATGGCTGCCACAACCAAAACACCTCAACAGTCATCGTCTGACCAACAACAATGAGGTGACAAGTCATAGGGGCGGCCCTCTGCAAGCCTGTTGGGAGTAGCCTGGCCAAATTGTCAGGACACCTGATTCCCTGTGGTCTATATGGGCTCCCCACATCAGGGGCAGGGCCAAAGAGTTCATTACCCGACCTAGCCTCTGATTCAGTAAGTGCCTGAGCATGCTCAGTAGCATGAAATACAGTTTCTGAAAAAAAGACTATCCGCTTCAGCATGCTGTCTAGGCACAACACAGGACTTAGACCCGGCACGGAGTGCAATTACCTGTGCAAAGAGGCTTTTCTCAGTCAGTGTGAAGCCCCACAGGTGTTGTGTTGGTGCATTACCTTCAGGGACTCCACGTGGAGGAAGAGTCTGGTCACACTTAGGTTGCTTCTTTATATGTATTTTCGTGATGCCACTCTCAGTATTGCGGTCAGTGGGGACCGCCACTGCAGTGTAAGGGGACACCTAGGGCTGATGTTGTTGTTAGTTTTAGTGGCCTCCCGAGAGTGAGTCAAGCACCAGGGCCCTGTGTAAGTGTGTTGAGCCGCAGGTCACAGAATGACTCAGGCACAGTCCAAACGAGCATGCGCTGTAGCCCAAAATTAAGACTTTGCCTCAGGAATGACACAGTCAGGCAGAGCATGCTCAGTTGGCGAAACACTGGAGTTAGGCTGCGGCTGGGGTAAATCGGCACACAGGAAGGAGCAACTGCGGAAACACTTCGTTCAATTGTGAGGGGAGTCATTTTTGAATTTGGTGAGGAGTACCGTAACGCCAGTGAGCAGCATCCTGTGCCACAGACCAACATTCTTCCGGTGCTGTCTATACTGTTAACCATGATAGGAGCGTAAAGTCTGTATTTATGGCAACTGGACATCCCATTACCCGGGTACGGTAGGCTGTGCCCAGACAGTAATGCGTGCACGCAACACTTTGTTTTATTATGAAAACACATATCTGTTCTGGGTAGGACGACTATATAGACAATCACACTTGCTGCCTCAGCACTGTCAAATTGTCACGTACAGTTTAAATCATAGAGGGACAGCGACACATGTTTGCATTGAATGTTGCTTTTCAATATTTACATGACTGTGTTGCAAAGCTGTGTGGTTTGCATTCACACTGTTATCATCTGCCTTATCTGTGAGGCTTCAGCTAACAAGGGTATTCAGGGTGGGTGATGTGTTTTGTCTATGTTTAGGTAGATAACTGGGAAGCTCTTGTGATGCGCCACTAGTAAGTTGTCTTCGCACACACACACATACAAACACACAATTACTGCTGCTACGCAGAGGGCTTAGCAAGCAGTAGGCAACTGAATAGAATGTTCTATTATTTCAATTTAATGCATGGTTTTTATTGTTTATTTTGGGAAAGTGAAAGAATCATTTATGAACCCAACTGCAAACAGTGCTTTTCATGTTGCAAGGTTTTGCTGCATACTGTGGATCCCACCATATACAAGACTTAAAATGAAACATAAGTCGCAAAGGGAATTTCACTGTGCTACAATGCGGCCTAGCGGGGCTGTGCAACCACCGCCTGCCCCATCACGTGCATCTGCGTGCTCTTCATCCTCTGTGACTGTGGGGACAGCAGTCACACATACTTTTTCACACTGAACTTCCACCCCGTTACTCGTAAGCGGGAGTGTGATTGGCAGGTTGTCACTTGTTTTTTAAGTGCAAACAGATGGTATTGTTGAGCTGTCAGACATCGAGAGAACCACCATTGGATGAAGGAAACATTATATCCACGCCTGCACCTTCGTGAAAGATTGGCTGGACTACCTGCAGTTAATTATTGCGTTCCAGAAATGGAAAGGAGTGTAGAATGCACATGTGTTGTACCTTGCTTGGCAGCAAAGGAACAATATCTTAGTATTCCAGACAATTTTAGGATGGCAGAAAAAGTGTCAGCTCTTTGGGCAAATTAAATAGCGTGGCAAAAGTGGACAGGTGGGTACAGTGGCCGTGTTCTGTGTGTACCAGGACAGTAAAGAAAGCCTCACTTTCTATCCCTCCTAATGATGAAATGCAGTAAGGAATTCCCTGAGTTTGCTATAAAAATAGCGTTGCAAAATGTGCATGAGGGTGTCATGCAGAGGTGCTAGAAATCGCTTGACACCAGTGGGGCACAAATGGAGCCACTTTTTGTATGCCATTAAATGGCAGCATTTTTTGCTATTATTATAGCTTATTAAAAACAGAGCAGGAGGGTGTCATGCAGAGGTGCTGGAAATAGCTTGGCACCAGTGGGGCACAAATGGAATACAACAGCCACTTTTTGTATGCCACTAAATGGCAGCATTTTTTGCTATTATTATAGCTTATTAAAACAGAGCAGGAGGGTGTCATGCAGAGGTGCTGGAAATAGCTTGGCACCAGTGGGGCACAAATGGAGCACAACAGCCACTTTTTGTATGCCACTAAATGGCAGCATTTTTTGCTATTATTATAGCTTATTAAAAACAGAGCAGGAGGGTGTCATGCAGAGGTGCTGGAAATAGCTTGGCACCAGTGGGGCACAAATGGAGTACAACAGCCACTTTTTGTATGCCACTAAATGGCAGCATTTTTTGTTATTATTATAGCTTATTAAAAAACAGAGCAGGAGGGTGTAATGCAGAGGTGCTGGAAATAGCTTGGCACCAGTGGGGCACAAATGGAGTAAAACAGCCACTTTTAGGATGCCACTAAGTTTCCTCAGTGTTTGCTAGTATAATGGCTTAGTAACAATGAGCTTGAGTGTGCGATGCAGTGGTGCTGCAAATAGCTTTGCACCAGTGGGACACTAATGGAAGTCCAACAGCCACTTTTAGGATGCCACTAAGTTTACTCAGTGTTTGCTAGTATAATGGCTTAGTAGCAATGAGTTTGAGTGTGCAATGCAGTGGTGCTGCAAATAGATTTGCACCAGTGGGACACTAATGGAAGTCCAACAGCCACTTTTAGGATGCCACTAAGTTTACTCAGTGTTTGCTAGTATAATGGCTTAGTAACAATGAGCTTGAGTGTGCAAAGGGCAGGAGGGTACAGTGGCAGGGTTGTGGGTCTGGGTAGAGGAAAGGAAGCCTCACTTTCCATCCCTCCTAATGGGGAAATGCAGCGAGGAAATCCCTGACCTTAGCTACACAGACGCTGTCATCTTGTGTAGCTGTTAAAATCTCACGGACCTGACTGTCACCTATGGCTCTGACCCTGCTGGTATTAGCCCTTACATGGACTAATAGAAACTTCTATCCCTATTCTGTATAGCGCTGTGTGTAGAGCGTACACAGCAGTATCAGAGACAGGAGCTACGCCAGCGGTGACGCAGAAGGCAGATAATGGCGTGCTGGAGGAAAGTGTCCGTTTTTATAATGCAGGGTCATGTGACATGGACATCCTATCACACATGCCGTTGCTTCTCTGGCTAAAAGTCCACTTAGCTGTGTGTCTCTGGGATTGGCTGACATGCTGGCCCGCCCCACTACACGCGTGCGCTTAGGGAAGGAAGACAAGGAAAAAAAAAAAATGGCGATCGCCATTATCCAAACAGCAGTGATCTGAATGCGCTGTTCTCGCACACTATACACTGAAATTTCATAATAGTGTGAGTCACAGAGTGACTTACACTATTACAGCGGAAAGCCAGCTAGTAATTAGCTTGGCTTTTTGCTGCTAGAACCGTTCTCGAACGTATCTAGAACTATCGAGCTTTAGCAAAAAGCTCGAGTTCTAGTTCGATCTAGAACAGCCACCAAAATCACTCGAACCGCGAACTGGAGAACCACGAACCGCGCTTAACTCTAGCCCTGACCAAGTGTTGAGTGCATTTACTGTACATACTTTTCAGCAAGCCAACATTTCTGAGTTTAAAATAATTCTAATAATTCTAATTTTCTGAGATAATGACTTTTGGGTTTTTATTGGCTGTAAACCATAATCATCAACATTACCAGAAATAAACATTTGACATAGATCACTCTGTGTGTAATGGTTCTATATAATATATACGTTTCCTTTTTTGTATTGAATTAGTGAAATAAATTAACTTTTTGATGGTATTCTAATTTATTGAGATGCACCTGCACCAACACAAAGTAGCAAGTATTAATGACGTGTAAATTAAATAATACATGGTTTTCTTAAAAAAATAAAAATCTGAAAAAAGAATCAGCTGGGATCCCATGCTGTCCTGGTTGTATACTCTTTTGCTTCCTCCCCTGCACAGGAGCTGGGGTACGATCCTCAAGTCCACAGCCGTTACAGAGTACCATACATAGCAGGGGCAAATTTATAAGATTATCTGAACACAGACTCAGACTTTTTTTTTACTCATCCAATTGTGAAACGTATTATTATGTCAAGATCTATGAATTCAAATATACCGTATTTTTCGGACTATAAGACGCACCGGACCATAAGACGCATGCGGGTTTTAGAAGTGTAAAATAGGAAAAAAAATTTGAAGCAAAAAGTAGACTCCCTCCTTAACAGGATCGTCATACTTAGCAGCTCCGGGCGTATGTGTGACTCCCACATCTCCCTGTGATCTCTGGCGTTCGCTCCATGGAAGTGTGCTGCACGCCATCCTCCTCTGCATGTGGCCGACTCATATACATCAGAACACAGACTCACACATCAGAACAAACACTCATACATCAGATCACACACTCATATACACATACATATAGACACACTAAGACAGACACAGACACAAACACACAATCAGATTCCACATCATTCCTCCCTGTGATCTGTGCTGCACGCCATTCTCCCCTGCGTCTGGCCAACTCACACATCAGAACACACACTCACACATCAGAACACACACATCAGAACACACACATCAGAACACACACATCAGAACACACACATCAGAACACACACTCACACATCAGAACACACACACAATCAGATTCCACATCATTCCTCCCTGTGATCTCTGTGCTGCACGCCGTCCTCCCCTGTGTCTGGCCAACTCACACATCAGAACACACACTCACACATCAGAACACACACATCAGAACACACACACTTATGGCTATAAGTCCCCTCACCACTGACAGCCAGACTGGTTTGTCAGGTCTCCGTAAGGAGAATAGTCTTCCCCCGTGGTCCCTACATAGCTTCTCATGAGCCAGATCAGTTACCCACACTTTGCACTGACAAGGGGCAATCACCCCGAAACACCATGTCTGGAAGTTGGGATTCTTATCTGGTATATATCCTAGGTCATATGAAAAGGCTTGTTAAAAGGCCACTTTTGACTTTTAGGATTGCTACTTCCAATAGGTGGAGCTAGAGTTTGTCTCCTTTCCTGGAGACAATTTGAATAATTCCCAGAGGGGCATTGCAGCTATAAGTCCCCTCACCACTGACAGCCAGACTGGTTTGTCAGGTCTCCGTAAGGGGAATTTAATTTACTCAGTGATTCATGTAGGAATACTGTCAATTACTAAATTGTAGAAGGTTCTCTGAAAGTGGACATACACCTATATAGCAGCAGAGCATTAATTGTAGGTGACAATAGTGACGGGTATCAAAGTAGATAAAACATATACTGTGACATACAAAACTTTGGGCACCCCTGGTCAAAATTACTGTTATTGTGAACAGTTAAGCAAGTTGAAGATGAAATGAAAAGGTATAAAGTTAAAGGTGACACATTTGCTTTGTATTTTAGGCGTATATATATTTTCATCTTTTACATTTTAAAAACTGCAAAAAGTAAAATGCTAGAGTTTGGGCGCCATTGGAGACTTGTATGTGCAGATAACTTTAACCAAGGTGTCTGTCACGCTCCCCGGGTCCTCGGCTCCCCTCCCCGGGTCCTCTGCTCCGCTCCCCGGGTCCTCAGCTCCGCTCCCCGGCTCACCTGCCACGCTCCCCGCTCTCCAGCCTCCGGTGCCCGTCCTTCCCAGGCCCCCTGGTCTCCGATCCCGGCGTCCGACGGCTTCCCAGGTCCTGGCCGGCTCCCCTGCGTCCTCCTCTCAGCTTCCTTCCCTGGCTTCTGGCACCCGGGCCGCGCGCATGCGCATTAGGGCGCGCGCGCGGTCACTGACCCTTTCTTAAAGGGCCAGCGTCCATTAACAGGAAATGATGCAGAACAGGTACAGGGTATAAAGGGGTTATTGTCCAAGGGGGCGGGGCCTGATCTTCGTGTTTTCCCAAGCTAGGAGTCAGGTCTCCTTGTGTTTTGTGAGATACTTACCTCTCTATCTTCTAGAGCCGATCCTGCATCGCCATCCGGTCCTGCGGTACCTCGAACCCCGAACGCTGCCCATCTGCCATCCTGACAGTCCGTACCATCTCGGATCCCTGCGGTGACCCGTCATCTCGCTCCAACGGTTCCGGACCCCGCCTGACACCATCACGGCTTCCGAACCTGAGATCCGTCACCCGGACCACCATCAGTGACCTCGTGGTCCCAGGGACTTCTCCGTATTCTCCCAGTGCACGGACTGTCCTGCTACCTACAGTGCTCCAGCTGCCGGACTCCTTTCCCTCATCCGGGAGTTCAGCCCAGTGGATCCACCTCCAGGGTCTACCCGTCCATCTGGCCCTAACAGTAAGATCAGGCCATGGATCCCGCCGAAGCACTAGCGGCCTTGCATGAGGAACTCCAACGCCAGCGTGAAGTTCAGACCCGCATGCTGAACTTTATGACTTCTGTGGACACCCGCCTGACCACGCTACAAGCGGCAGTCACGTCTTCAACATCCCGAGCCTCCACTAGTCAAGCCACGACCCCCGCTCCCGTGGCTGCCTCTTCGGATGCTTCCAGACTGCGTTTGGCCTCACCACCCCGGTACGCCGGAGATCCCAAGACCTGCAGGGGGTTTATAAACCAATGCTCCCTCCATTTCACGCAGCTGCCACATCTGTTTGCCTCCGACCAAGCCAAGGTCGCCTTCATCATGTCTCACCTAGAGGGCGAGGCACTGGCGTGGATGAACCCCTTGTGGGAAAAGGAGGAACCTATGACCAAGAACCTCCAGGAGTTCCTGCAGGCCTTTCGCAGCACCTTTGACGAACCCGGACGCGCCTCCGCGTCTGCGTCATCACTTCTCCGGTTACGTCAGGGAACACTGACGGTGGGTCAATACGCCATCCGTTTCCGCACCTTGGCGTCAGAACTCGGGTGGAATAACGAGGCCCTAACCGCCGCATTCTGGGAAGGACTATCGGGTCGAATCAAAGATGAGCTGGCTGGACGTGATGTACCGTCCACCCTGGACGCCCTGATTACCCTAGCGACTCGAGTGGACATACGCTTTCAGGAGCGGTCCAAAGAGGTATCCCGTGAGAGACGTCCGGTACGGCATTCCTCTCCTCCACGGAAGCCCGCCGTACTCCAGTCAACGACCTCTGGTGTCTCCGTCCATGAGCCCATGCAGATCGACCGTGTGCGACAGTCTGAACAACGTCGAGCAGAGCGGCTCGCCAAGGGTCTCTGCTTTTACTGCGGAGAGGGCACACACCTGCTACGCGCCTGTCCAGAGAGGCCGGGAAACTCCAAAGCCTAGGGTTGGTAGGAGAGGCCACCCTAGGTGCTGGGACTCTCTCAGACCCAGTTACATGGACTGTGCAAGTAACAACGGGAGAGACGCGGTTTACGGCTGAGGCGTACCTCGATTCTGGGGCAGCAGGCAACTTCATCCAGCAGGCCACGGTGGACAAGTACCGGGTGCCTGTTACTCCACTCGACAAGCCCCTCGTGATTGCCTCTGTGGATGGGAGACCTCTCTCTGACACCATCTCCTGGATCACCAAGCCGCTTGAACTGCGTATCGGTGCTCTGCACACCGAGAACATCGCTCTCTACGTCCTCCCACATATGTCACATCAAATTCTGCTGGGCCTTCCCTGGTTGCGGACACACGAGCCTTCAGTCAGCTGGGGCACTGGCGATATTACTCGATGGGGGTCTTCTTGCCATGAGAGGTGCCTGAAGACCATACAACCCATCCGGCGACCTCCGGTTCCTGAGTCCCTACCGGGACTGCCCTCAGCCTATTGGTCCTTCGTGGACGTCTTTGACAAGAAGGAGTCCGAAGTACTTCCACCACATCGTCCTTACGATTGTGCCATTGACCTGCTCCCGGGAACTACACCACCTCGAGGACGGATATATCCACTCTCTCCAGCCGAAACAAGGGCCATGTCTACGTACATCACAGAGAGCCTGGCTAAGGGATTCATCCGGAGATCCTCCTCTCCTGCTGGAGCAGGCTTCTTCTTCGTAAAGAAGAAAGAGGGTGACCTACGCCCATGTATAGACTACCGGGGATTGAACCTGATCACCGTGAAAAACAAGTACCCCCTGCCGCTCATCCCCGAATTGTTTGATCGGCTCAGAGGAGCTCGTGTGTTCACCAAGTTGGATCTTCGGGGTGCCTACAACCTGGTCCGTATCCGCTCAGGGGATGAATGGAAGACTAGAGTTGAGCGCGGTTCGTGGTTCGTGGTTCTCCAGTTCTAGGCTCGAGTGATTTTGGGGCATGTTCTAGATCGAACTAGAACTCGAGCTTTTTGCAAAAGCTCGATAGTTCTAGAAACGTTCGAGAACGGTTCTAGCAGCCAAAAAACAGCTAAATCTTAGCTTGGTTTCTGCTGTAATAGTGTAAGTCACTCTGTGAATCAAACTATTATCACATTTCAGTGTATAGTGTGCGTGAACAGCGCCTTCAGATCACTGCTGTTTCTATAATGGCGATCGCCATTTTTTTTTTTTTTTTTCTTGTCTTCCTTCCCTAAGCGCGCGCGTCTTGTGGGGCTGGCCAGCATGTCAGCCAATCACAGACACACACACACCTAAGTGGACTTTGAGGCAGAGAAGCAACGGCATGTGTGATAGGATCTGCATGTCACATGTCCCTGCATTATAAAACCGGACATTTTCTTCACGATCGCCATTATCTGCCTTCTGCGTCTTTGGTGTCAGACATCACTGTCGCAGTTCCGTCCTTTGTCCTATCGCCGATACAGCTGTATGCGCTGCATACACAGCGTTAGACAGCTTAGGGAGAGCACATTCTAGCAGTCCTTTTAAGGGCTCGTACCGGCAGGGTCAGAGAGCCATAGGTGACAGGTCCTGCAAACAGCAACAGCGTCTGTGTAGCCCAGGTCAGGGATTTCCTCCCTGCATTTCACCATTAGGAGGGAATAGAAAGGCAGGCTTCCATTCCTCTACCCAGAGCACCACAATCCTGCCACTGTACCCTCTTGTCCTCTGCACACTCCAACTCATTCTAACTAAGCCATTATACTAGCAAACACTCAGTGTACCTAGTGGCATCCTATACGTGGCTATTGGACTTTGCTATAGTCCCACTAGTGCCAAGACATTTGCAGAGCGCATCTGCCTGCGTTGCACACTCCAACTAATTATAACGAAGCCATTATACTAGCAAACACTCAGTGTACCTAGTGGCATCCTATACGTGGCTATTGGACTTTGCTATAGTCCCACTAGTGCCAAGACATTTGCAGAGCGCATCTGCCTGCGTTGCACACTCCAACTAATTATAACGAAGCCATTATACTAGCAAACACTCAGTGTACCTAGTGGCATCCTATACGTGGCTATTGGACTTTGCTATAGTCCCACTAGTGCCAAGACATTTGCAGAGCGCATCTGCCTGCGTTGCACACTCCAACTAATTATAACGAAGCCATTATACTAGCAAACACTCAGTGTACCTAGTGGCATCCTATACGTGGCTATTGGACTTTGCTATAGTCCCACTAGTGCCAAGACATTTGCAGAGCGCATCTGCCTGCGTTGCACACTCCAACTAATTATAACGAAGCCATTATACTAGCACACACTCAGTGTACCTAGTGGCATCCTATACGTGGCTATTGGACTTTGCTATAGTCCCACTAGTGCCAAGACATTTGCAGAGCGCATCTGCCTGCGTTGCACACTCCAACTAATTATAACGAAGCCATTATACTAGCACACACTCAGTGTACCTAGTGGCATCCTATACGTGGCTATTGGACTTTGCTATAGTCCCACTAGTGCCAAGACATTTGCAGAGTGCATCTGCCTGCGTTGCACACTACAACAAATTATAACGAAGCCATTATACTAGCAAACACTCAGTGTACCTAGTGGCATCCTATACGTGGCTATTGGACTTTGCTATAGTCCCACTAGTGCCAAGACATTTGCAGAGCGCATCTGCCTGCGTTGCACACTCCAACTAATTATAACGAAGCCATTATACTAGCACACACTCAGTGTACCTAGTGGCATCCTATACGTGGCTATTGGACTTTGCTATAGTCCCACTAGTGCCAAGACATTTGCAGAGCGCATCTGCCTGCGTTGCACACTACAACAAATTATAACGAAGCCATTATACTAGCAAACACTCAGTGTACCTAGTGGCATCCTATACGTGGCTATTGGACTTTGCTATAGTCCCACTAGTGCCAAGACATTTGCAGCACGTCTGCCTGCGTTGCACACTCCAACGAATTATAACTAAGTTACATTGTCAGGGATATTTATTCTTTATTATTCTGCTGTTAATAAAGCTAGACCACCACTGCAATCTTCACCACCTCTCAATTTTTACTACCACATTTTCAGTCCACAATCTTGTCGCAATCAACATGAGTGGCAAAATGACAGATGCTGGTGGAAAGGTGAAGAGGCGTGGTGGAAAAGGCAAAAAATGTTTTGTCAGTGGGGAAGGTGGCAAAGCTCCATTATCATCTGCTGAAGATAGACCATCTACTAGCAAAAGTAAGATGTCTACTACTTATTGTGGACAATCCGATGTGCTCCCTTTTTTACGGACACGAACAAGAGGAACAAAGGTAGATGATGGGCAAAAAAGGAAAATGCTTGAATGGATCTCAAGTGGTCCAACAAGTGCCCTCTCAGCCACTTCAAGTACCGCATCCAAAAAACACCATTCCTCTGAGTTGTCATCCCAATCACACTTGATTTCTCCCAGCTCTGAAGTCTCCATCAGCCCTGCACAGTATGGTGGAACTGAGATGGCTGAGTCTGCAGAGCTGTTCAGTCACACTATAGCCTGGGAATCAGAGGTCTGCTCCCAAGCTACAGTGAGTACAGAACAGGAAATGGTCTGCAGTGATGCCCAGAACCTTTGTGACTCAGATTCAGGCCGTGAGGACCAAGTTTCTGAGCATAATGTTGACCCTTTGTCACAAACTGTAACACCTGTGGTTATAGACAATGAGGAACATACTGATGAAGATGAGACGCAGATACCCGATTGGGATGACAACTTAAATATTCGGTCAGGGCAAGAAGAGGCTCGGTCTGAGGGGGAGGGGAGTGCAAACACAACAATTGATGATGACGTTCTAGATCCCACCTACTGTCAACCCCCAGTCAGGCACTCGAGGAGGTCAACAGAGGCGGTGGAGGAGGATGCAACCGACGACGAAGTTACCTTGCGCCTTCCTGGACAGAGTCGGAGCACTGGTAGCACGTCTACAACTGCATCCTCAGCCACCACTCTGCCTATGAGCATTATTCGGGGTGGATCAACAGGTCGCATGGCCTCTAAGCCTTGCCTAGCCTGGGCCTTTTTTCACATCGAAAAAGATCGCCCAACTCATGTGATATGTAACATTTGTCATGATTCTGTTAGTAGAGGTCAAAACCTCAGCAGTTTGACAACTTCTTCCATGAATCGTCACATGAATAAATATCATAAGTCCCGGTGGGAAGCTCACCGTGCTGCAATGCCGGCTAGCGGAGCGAACCATCCACCGCCCGCCCCTTCCAGTGCATCCGCGCGCTCTTCATCTTCTAGGACTGTGGGGACAGCTGTCACACCTGTTTTTCCACGCAAAACTTCCACCACTGTAACCGCAACAGGCAGTTTGCTTGTAAGGTCGTCAGTTGGTTTGGAAGGGGAAACAAGTGAGTGTGTACAGCTCTCTCAGACATCGATAGCACCAACGTTGGATGAAGGCAACATCATGTCTCCGCCTGCACTTTCCTCACAAACCTGCATTTTTCCAGGGACACCCTACTCAACACCGTCTACACACAGCAGCCAGATCTCTGTCCCTCAGATGTGGTCAAATAAAAGGCCACTTCCTCCGACCCATGACAAAGCTAAGAGGTTGACTCTATCCCTCTGTAAGCTGTTGGCTACCGAAATGCTGCCTTTCCGCCTAGTGGACACACAGGATTTTAGAGACCTTATGTCTGTCGCTGTGCCCCAGTACCAGATGCCTAGTCGCCACTACTTCTCTAAGAAAGGTGTGCCCGCGCTACACCAGCATGTCGCACACAACATCACCGCTTCCTTGAGAAACTCTGTGTGTGAACGGGTGCATTTCACCACCGATACTTGGACCAGTAAGCATGGACAGGGACGTTACATGTCGCTGACTGGGCACTGGGTAACTATGGTGATAGATGGTGAAGGGTCTGCTGCACAAGTCTTGCCGTCCCCACGACTTGTGTGTCAATCCTCTGTCTGTCCAAGTTCCGCCACAGCTTCTGCATCCTCCACCTCATCTGGGTCCTCCACCTCCGCCCCAAGCCTGCCTGGTCAGGCCACCAGCGTTCTCACTGCGCAGAAGGAATCACGCACGCCTCATTACTATGCTGGCAGCCGAGCGCAACGGCATCAGGCGGTCTTTAGCTTGACATGTCTTGGTAATAAGAGTCACACAGCTGAGGAGTTGTGGTCAGCTCTGCGGTCCGAGTTTAATAAATGGTTGTCTCCACTCAACCTGCAGCCTGGTAAGGCCGTGTGCGACAATGCTGCAAACCTGGGTGCGGCCCTTCGCCTGGGCAAGGTGACACACGTACCTTGTATGGCTCACGTGTTGAACCTTGTCGTGCAGCAATTTTTAACACACTATCCCGGCCTAGATGGCCTTCTGAACAGGGCACGAAAACTGTCTGCTCACTTCCGGCGTTCAAGCGCCGCAGCTGAGCGACTTGCATCGCTCCAGAAGTCTTTCGGCCTGCCGGTTCATCGCCTGAAATGCGATGTGGCGACACGCTGGAATTCAACTCTACACATGTTACAGCGACTGTGGCAGCACCGCAGAGCCCTGGTGCAATACGTCATGACGTATAGCCTGGGCCAACGAGATGCAGAGGTGGGGCAGATCACCCTGATGGAGTGGTCTCAGATCAAGGACCTATGCACCCTTCTGCACAGTTTCGACATGGCGACGAATATGTTTAGCTCTGACAATGCCATTATCAGCATGACGATTCCAGTCATTTACATGCTGGAGCACACGCTAAACACTATTCGGAGTCAGGGGGTGGGACAACATGAAGGGGAGGAACTACAGGAGGATTCATATGTGCAAGGGACAACAACATCACCAAGATCCAGACGTTCATCATCACCAACGCAGCAGGCATGGGACCATGGGGAACAGGGATCGACAAGGGCGCATAGTAGCAGGCGAAATGTTGAGCAAGGTGCAGGAGAACATGAAGAAATGGAGGACGAACTGTCCATGGACATGGAAGACTCAGCGGATGAGGGAGACCTTGGTCAAATTTCAGTTGAAAGAGGTTGGGGGGAGATGTCAGAGGAAGAAAGAACGGTTAGCACCTCTATGCCACAAACACAGCGTGGACTTGGTCCGCATGGCTGCGCAAGACACATGAGTGCCTTCTTGTTGCACTACCTCCAACATGACAGTCGTATTGTCAAAATTAGAAGTGATGATGACTACTGGATTGCCACACTATTAGATCCCCGGTACAAGTCCAAATTTTGTGACATAATTCCAGCCATAGAAAGGGACGCACGTATGCAGGAGTATCAGCAGAAGCTGTTACTCGATCTTAGCTCGGCTTTTCCACCAAACAACCGTGCAGGTGCAGGGAGGGAATCTCCCAGTTGTAACTTGACAAACATGGGACGGTCTCGTCATCTTCACCAGTCTACCCGTACCAGTAGGACCGTATCTGGTGCCGGTAACAGCAATTTTATGGAATCTTTTCATAATTTTTTTAGACCCTCTTTTGCAAGGCCACCAGAGACAACAAGTCTGACACATACTCAACGGCTGGAGAGGATGATACAGGAGTATCTCCAAATGAACATCGATGCCATGACTGTGCAACTGGAGCCTTGCTCCTTTTGGGCTTCAAACATAGAAAAATGGCCAGAGCTCTCCAGTTACGCCTTGGAGATTTTGTCGTGTCCAGCTGCCAGCGTTGTCTCTGAACGTGTATTCAGTGCTGCTGGGTGTGTGCTGACAGATAAGCGCACGCGTCTGTCCAGTGACAATGTGGACAGACTGACGTTCATCAAAATGAACAAGTCATGGATCCAGAAGGAATTTACTACCCCTGTGTCATCCTGGGGAGAGTAAATGCTTGTGGATTTGGAATGTGCTTGATGCAAATCAAAACATCCTGTTTGCAACTAGGGCCCAAGTGCTGCCACTGATGGGGTGGGTGTCTGTGTGGCCCAATTTTTGGAAAAAAGGGAGACTCCGCTTGGAGTAACCCTTGCTTGCTGTGTTTTTAAAAGAAGCCAAGATGAACAGAGCTGGGATCAGGAAAGACTTTGCTACCTACCCCGGTGTCATCCTGGGGACGGATAAGAATGGCGTATTTTTGAATGTGCTTGATGCAAATCTAGCTGTGAAGTGTACAACTGGGGCACAACTGCTGCCACTGAAGGGGTGGGTGTGTGTGGGCCCAATTTTTGGAAAAAAGGGAGACTCCGCTTGGAGTAACCCTTGCTTGCTGTGTTTTTAAAAGAAGCCAAGATGAACAGAGCTGGGATCAGGAAAGACTTTGCTACCTACCCCGGTGTCATCCTGGGGACGGATAAGAATGGCGTATTTTTGAATGTGCTTGATGCAAATCTAGCTGTGAAGTGTACAACTGGGGCACAACTGCTGCCACTGAAGGGGTGGGTGTGTGTGGGCCCAATTTTTGGAAAAAAGGGAGACTCCGCTTGGAGTAACCCTTGCTTGCTGTGTTTTTAAAAGAAGCCAAGATGAACAGAGCTGGGATCAGGAAAGACTTTGCTACCTACCCTGGTGTCATCCTGGGGACGGATAAGAATGGCGTATTTTTGAATGTGCTTGATGCAAATCTAGCTGTGAAGTGTACAACTGGGGCACAACTGCTGCCACTGAAGGGGTGGGTGTGTGTGGGCCCAATTTTTGGAAAAAAGGGAGACTCCGCTTGGAGTAACCCTTGCTTGCTGTGTTTTTAAAAGAAGCCAAGATGAACAGAGCTGGGATCAGGAAAGACTTTGCTACCTACCCCGGTGTCATCCTGGGGACGGATAAGAATGGCGTATTTTTGAATGTGCTTGATGCAAATCAAAACATCCTGTTTGCAACTAGGGCCCAAGTGCTGCCACTGATGGGGTGGGTGTCTGTGTGGCCCAATTTTTGGAAAAAAAGGGAGACTCCGCTTGGAGTAACCCTTGCTTACATTGTTTTTAAAAGAAGCCAAGATGAACAAGTCATGGATCAGCAAAGACTTTATCTACGTACCCCGGTGTCATCCTGGGGACGGATAAGAATGGCGTATTTTTGAATGTGCTTGATGCAAATCAAAACATCCTGTTTGCAACTAGGGCCCAAGTGCTGCCACTGATGGGGTGGGTGTCTGTGTGGCCCAATTTTTGGAAAAAAGGGAGACTCCGCTTGGAGTAACCCTTGCTTGCTGTGTTTTTAAAAGAAGCCAAGATGAACAGAGCTGGGATCAGGAAAGACTTTGCTACCTACCCCGGTGTCATCCTGGGGACGGATAAGAATGGCGTATTTTTGAATGTGCTTGATGCAAATCAAAACATCCTGTTTGCAACTAGGGCCCAAGTGCTGCCACTGATGGGGTGGGTGTCTGTGTGGCCCAATTTTTGGAAAAAAAGGGAGACTCCGCTTGGAGTAACCCTTGCTTACATTGTTTTTAAAAGAAGCCAAGATGAACAAGTCATGGATCAGCAAAGACTTTATCTACGTACCCCGGTGTCATCCTGGGGACGGATAAGAATGGCGTATTTTTGAATGTGCTTGATGCAAATCAAAACATCCTGTTTGCAACTAGGGCCCAAGTGCTGCCACTGATGGGGTGGGTGTCTGTGTGGCCCAATTTTTGGAAAAAAGGGAGACTCCGCTTGGAGTAACCCTTGCTTGCTGTGTTTTTAAAAGAAGCCAAGATGAACAGAGCTGGGATCAGGAAAGACTTTGCTACCTACCCCGGTGTCATCCTGGGGACGGATAAGAATGGCGTATTTTTGAATGTGCTTGATGCAAATCTAGCTGTGAAGTGTACAACTGGGGCACAACTGCTGCCACTGAAGGGGTGGGTGTGTGTGGGCCCAATTTTTGGAAAAAAGGGGGACTCCGCTTGGAGTAACCCTTGCTTGCTGTGTTTTTAAAAGAAGCCAAGATGAACAGAGCTGGGATCAGGAAAGACTTTGCTACCTACCCCGGTGTCATCCTGGGGACGGATAAGAATGGCGTATTTTTGAATGTGCTTGATGCAAATCAAAACATCCTGTTTGCAACTAGGGCCCAAGTGCTGCCACTGATGGGGTGGGTGTCTGTGTGGCCCAATTTTTGGAAAAAAAGGGAGACTCCGCTTGGAGTAACCCTTGCTTACATTGTTTTTAAAAGAAGCCAAGATGAACAAGTCATGGATCAGCAAAGACTTTATCTACGTACCCCGGTGTCATCCTGGGGACGGATAAGAATGGCGTATTTTTGAATGTGCTTGATGCAAATCAAAACATCCTGTTTGCAACTAGGGCCCAAGTGCTGCCACTGATGGGGTGGGTGTCTGTGTGGCCCAATTTTTGGAAAAAAGGGAGACTCCGCTTGGAGTAACCCTTGCTTGCTGTGTTTTTAAAAGAAGCCAAGATGAACAGAGCTGGGATCAGGAAAGACTTTGCTACCTACCCCGGTGTCATCCTGGGGACGGATAAGAATGGCGTATTTTTGAATGTGCTTGATGCAAATCTAGCTGTGAAGTGTACAACTGGGGCACAACTGCTGCCACTGAAGGGGTGGGTGTGTGTGGGCCCAATTTTTGGAAAAAAGGGAGACTCCGCTTGGAGTAACCCTTGCTTGCTGTGTTTTTAAAAGAAGCCAAGATGAACAGAGCTGGGATCAGGAAAGACTTTGCTACCTACCCCGGTGTCATCCTGGGGACGGATAAGAATGGCGTATTTTTGAATGTGCTTGATGCAAATCTAGCTGTGAAGTGTACAACTGGGGCACAACTGCTGCCACTGAAGGGGTGGGTGTGTGTGGGCCCAATTTTTGGAAAAAAGGGAGACTCCGCTTGGAGTAACCCTTGCTTGCTGTGTTTTTAAAAGAAGCCAAGATGAACAGAGCTGGGATCAGGAAAGACTTTGCTACCTACCCCGGTGTCATCCTGGGGACGGATAAGAATGGCGTATTTTTGAATGTGCTTGATGCAAATCAAAACATCCTGTTTGCAACTAGGGCCCAAGTGCTGCCACTGATGGGGTGGGTGTCTGTGTGGCCCAATTTTTGGAAAAAAAGGGAGACTCCGCTTGGAGTAACCCTTGCTTACATTGTTTTTAAAAGAAGCCAAGATGAACAAGTCATGGATCAGCAAAGACTTTATCTACGTACCCCGGTGTCATCCTGGGGACGGATAAGAATGGCGTATTTTTGAATGTGCTTGATGCAAATCAAAACATCCTGTTTGCAACTAGGGCCCAAGTGCTGCCACTGATGGGGTGGGTGTCTGTGTGGCCCAATTTTTGGAAAAAAGGGAGACTCCGCTTGGAGTAACCCTTGCTTGCTGTGTTTTTAAAAGAAGCCAAGATGAACAGAGCTGGGATCAGGAAAGACTTTGCTACCTACCCCGGTGTCATCCTGGGGACGGATAAGAATGGCGTATTTTTGAATGTGCTTGATGCAAATCTAGCTGTGAAGTGTACAACTGGGGCACAACTGCTGCCACTGAAGGGGTGGGTGTGTGTGGGCCCAATTTTTGGAAAAAAGGGAGACTCCGCTTGGAGTAACCCTTGCTTGCTGTGTTTTTAAAAGAAGCCAAGATGAACAGAGCTGGGATCAGGAAAGACTTTGCTACCTACCCCGGTGTCATCCTGGGGACGGATAAGAATGGCGTATTTTTGAATGTGCTTGATGCAAATCAAAACATCCTGTTTGCAACTAGGGCCCAAGTGCTGCCACTGATGGGGTGGGTGTCTGTGTGGCCCTATTTTTGGAAAAAAAGGGAGACTCCGCTTGGAGTAACCCTTGCTTACATTGTTTTTAAAAGAAGCCAAGATGAACAAGTCATGGATCAGCAAAGACTTTATCTACGTACCCCGGTGTCATCCTGGGGACGGATAAGAATGGCGTATTTTTGAATGTGCTTGATGCAAATCAAAACATCCTGTTTGCAACTAGGGCCCAAGTGCTGCCACTGATGGGGTGGGTGTCTGTGTGGCCCAATTTTTGGAAAAAAGGGAGACTCCGCTTGGAGTAACCCTTGCTTGCTGTGTTTTTAAAAGAAGCCAAGATGAACAGAGCTGGGATCAGGAAAGACTTTGCTACCTACCCCGGTGTCATCCTGGGGACGGATAAGAATGGCGTATTTTTGAATGTGCTTGATGCAAATGTAGCTGTGAAGTGTACAACTGGGGCACAAGTGCTGCCACTGAAGGGGTGGGTGTGTGTGTGGCCCAATTTTTGGAAAAAAGGGAGACTCCGCTTGGAGTCACCTTGCGGTGTTTTACATGATTTTAGAAGGGCGTGCCATGCCTATATCTGTGTGTCCTCCTCTTTTTCCTTGTCCAGCTGTTTTGTTTTCGCATGAGTATATGTCCTTGTCACTTTCCAATGTGTTTGAGTTGTTTGTCACCTTTAGGACACCTTTGAGGGTGTTTTCTAGGTGTTTTTCTGTGTTTGTGATTGCCTGCCATTGTTTCCTATGCAGTTCGAGTTCGGTTCGTCGAACGTTCGACGAACCGAACTCGAACGGGAGGTCCGTTCGGCGAACCAACCTCGAGCCGAACCGCGACCGGTTCGCTCATCTCTATGGAAGACCGCGTTCAACACTCGCGATGGGCACTACGAATACTGCGTGATGCCCTTCGGCCTGTGTAATGCACCAGCTGTCTTCCAAGAATTAGTGAACGATGTGTTTCGGGACCTTCTCTACGTCTGTGTGGTGGTATATCTGGACGACATCCTTGTCTTCTCTCCGGACCTCCAGACCCACCGAGAGAACGTGCAACTGGTTCTACAACGACTGAGAGAGAATTGTCTGTACGCCAAGTACGAGAACTGCGTCTTCGAACAGTCTTCTCTCCCCTTCCTGGGGTACCTCATCACCGATACCGGACTGCAGATGGATCCCAAGAAGGTCTCCTCCATTCTCAACTGGCCTCCTCCTTCTGGACTGAAGGCAATCCAACGCTTTCTGGGATTCGCTAACTATTACCGCCAGTTCATTCCTCACTTCTCGGCTCTGACTGCTCCTCTCTCCGCCTTGACCAAGAAGGGGGCTAATCCAAAGGACTGGTCACCTGCGGCCGACGCCGCGTTTGGCGCTCTAAAGCGAGCCTTTGCCTCCTCTCCTGTACTCCACCGTCCTGAGTTAAACCGCCAGTTCACCTTGGAGGTGGATGCCTCCTCCTCGGGAGCCGGAGCAGTGCTCATGCAGAAGTCCTCCTCCGGGAAGATGGTGACGTGCGGTTTCTTCTCCAAGAGCTTCTCCACGCCTGAACGCAATTACACCATCGGCGACCGAGAGCTATTGGCGGTCAAACTGGCTCTGGAGGAATGGCGCTATCTTCTGGAAGGAGCAGTGTACCCTGTCATTGTTTACACGGACCACAAAAACCTGGAATACCTGCGGACTGCTCAGCGACTGAACCCACGGCAAGCCAGGTGGTCCTTGTTCTTTGCCCGGTTCGACTTCCAGCTTCATTTCCGACCCGCAAACAAGAATGTACGCGCTGATGCCTTGTCTAGGTCTTTCGTGCCCATGGAACAGGAGGAAGAGACATCTCAACCCATCATCTGTCCAAGCAAGATTATTCCGGTGACTCCTGTCACCCTGGCCCAGATACCGCCCGGGAAGACCTATGTCTCTGAGACTGACAGGCAAAAAGTGTTGCATTGGGGTCATGCCTCGAAAACAGCCGGTCATGCAGGTCAGAAGAAAACATGGAGCGCTATTGTACGTCATTACTGGTGGCCATCCCTGCGCACGGACGTCGCCTCTTTTGTCTCTGCCTGCTCCTCCTGTGCCAGGAACAAGACACCCAAACACCTGCCATACGGCCGTCTTCTGCCTCTGCCCATACCCTCAGTTCCCTGGCAACACATAGCGATGGACTTTGTTACGGACTTGCCATTGTCCTCCGGACACACAGTCATATGGGTCGTGGTGGATCGATTCTCTAAAATGGCCCATTTCGTTCCTATGGCTGGATTGCCCTCTGCTCAGGAACTCGCGGACGCCTATATACATCACATCTTCCGCTTGCATGGCTTCCCATCACACATCGTGTCCGACAGAGGAACTCAGTTTACCTCCCGCTTCTGGAGGGCTCTCTGCAAACATCTGGGAGTGACTCTAGACTTTTCATCTGCCTACCATCCTCAGTCTAATGGCCAAGTGGAGAGGATCAATCAAATATTGACATCTTTCTTACGTCACTACGTGAACGCCCATCATGACGATTGGTCCACGCTTCTTCCTTGGGCAGAATTCTCCCATAATCACCACATCAGTGAGTCGTCCTCCAGCTCTCCCTTCCATGTCGTTTACGGACTCCAGCCCTCCGTCCCATTGCCGGTAGCCCCTTCTTCGGATGTCCCTGCTGCTGATACTGTAGCCCGTGACTTTGCAACCATTTGGGACTCTGTCAAGGCGTCCCTTGGGCGTGCTTCCCTACGGATGAAACGACACGCAGACAAGAGACGTCTGGACCCTCCGTGTTTCTCTCCTGGAGATCTCGTCTGGCTTGCTTCCAAGTACGTCCGCTTGAAGATACCATCATACAAGCTGGGTCCTCGCTACATCGGGCCGTTTAAAGTCCTCAACAAGATCAATGAGGTCTCCTACAAGCTACAGCTCCCGGCCACGATGAGGATACCCAACTCATTCCACGTCTCCCTGCTCAAGCCGGTTGTCCTTGGTCCCTTCTCCGCTGCTGCCAGTCCGGCTCCTCCACCTATTGCCGATGACGACATCTATGCGGTAAGGGATATCGTGGCCATGAAGACCGTACGGGGTCGACAGTTCTTCCTGGTGGACTGGGAGGGGTATGGTCCTGAGGATAGGTCCTGGGAGCCCAGGGAGAACGTGGGCACTCCTCTGATCCGTGCCTTCATGTCCCGGTTGCGGGGAGGGGGGCGTGGGGGGGGTACTGTCACGCTCCCCGGGTCCTCGGCTCCCCTCCCCGGGTCCTCTGCTCCGCTCCCCGGGTCCTCAGCTCCGCTCCCCGGCTCACCTGCCACGCTCCCCGCTCTCCAGCCTCCGGTGCCCGTCCTTCCCAGGCCCCCTGGTCTCCGATCCCGGCGTCCGACGGCTTCCCAGGTCCTGGCCGGCTCCCCTGCGTCCTCCTCTCAGCTTCCTTCCCTGGCTTCTGGCACCCGGGCCGCGCGCATGCGCATTAGGGCGCGCGCGCGGTCACTGACCCTTTCTTAAAGGGCCAGCGTCCATTAACAGGAAATGATGCAGAACAGGTACAGGGTATAAAGGGGTTATTGTCCAAGGGGGCGGGGCCTGATCTTCGTGTTTTCCCAAGCTAGGAGTCAGGTCTCCTTGTGTTTTGTGAGATACTTACCTCTCTATCTTCTAGAGCCGATCCTGCATCGCCATCCGGTCCTGCGGTACCTCGAACCCCGAACGCTGCCCATCTGCCATCCTGACAGTCCGTACCATCTCGGATCCCTGCGGTGACCCGTCATCTCGCTCCAACGGTTCCGGACCCCGCCTGACACCATCACGGCTTCCGAACCTGAGATCCGTCACCCGGACCACCATCAGTGACCTCGTGGTCCCAGGGACTTCTCCGTATTCTCCCAGTGCACGGACTGTCCTGCTACCTACAGTGCTCCGGCTGCCGGACTCCTTTCCCTCATCCGGGAGTTCAGCCCAGTGGATCCACCTCCAGGGTCTACCCGTCCATCTGGCCCTAACAGTGTCAGACCTTAATTATCCTGTTAGGGTAATTGCTTGTTCAATATCACCAATAAGTAAGGCCAATTGACACAAATTTCACAGCTTTATAAAAACCCAGCTTCATCCAACCTTTTGCAAAAATACAGCAGCCATGGCTTCTTCTAAGCAGCTGCCTAGCACTCAGAAATGAAAATGGTGGCGGCCCACAAAGCAGGAGAAGGCTGTAAGAAGATAGCAAAGCGTTTTCAAGTTGCCTTAGCTTCAGTTTGAAATGTAGTTAAGAAATGGCAGTTAACAGAAACAGTGGAGATCAAGATAAGGTCTAGAAGACTTAGCAACATATGTGTGAGAGCTGCCTGTGGGATTGCTAGAGAGGCAAATCAGAATGCCCTGCCAACTGCAAAAGACCTTCAGGAAGATTTAGCAGACTCTGGAGTTGTGGTACATTGTTCTACTGTTCAGAGACACCTGCACAAATATGGCCTTCATGGAAGAGTCAACAGAAGAAAACTTTCCTACATCTTCACCATAAAATTCAGCGTCTGAAGTATGTAAAGGAGCATCCAAACAAGTGTGATGCATTTTGGAAATGAGTCCTGTGGAACGAGGAATTTAATATGGCCACAATGATCAAACGTATGTGTGGAAAAAAAAAGGCACAGAATTTCAAGAAAAGATCGTATCACCAACCATTAAGCATGAGGGTGGATCAGTCATGCTATGGGGTTGTGTTGCAGAATGGATTCAATGAAATTTCAGCAAATTTTTGATGCAAACATAACACCATCTGTAAAAAAACTGAAGTTGAAAAGAGGATGGTTGCTACAAATGGATTATGATCCTGAACACAACAAAATCCACAATAGACTATCTCAAAAGGTGCAAGCTGAAGGTTTTATAATGGCCCTCACAGTCACCTGATCTGAACATCATTGAAAATCTGTAGCTAGACCTCTAAAGAGCAGTGCATGCAAGACGACCCAGGAACCTCACAGAACTGGAAGACTTTTCCAAGGAAGAATTAATGAAAAACCATCAAACAAGAATTGAAAGATTCTTGGCTGCTACAAAAAGCATTTACAAGCTGTGATACCTGGAAAAGGGGGGGCTACTAGGCAGAGTCGGACTGGACCACCGAGGTAGCGGGGAATCCCCCGGTAGACCCTGGGCCCTCAATGGGCCCTGGTGCCTTAAATAGTGCAGAGCGGCTGTACAGGGCCGCGGGGTCATCTGTTTCTCAGGACCAGCGTTATGTGTGGGCAGACTGGGCAGGTGATCCAGGGCCCCCACGCTCTGAGGGCCCCCAGTCTTTCAATCATAAACTGCAGCGATAGTACAAATTGAGTACTACCGCTGCAGTTTCCGGGGTTGCAGAATGACCTTTGGTGGCATCACAGTCATGTGACTTGCCAAAGGTCCTGCAGTGTGAGAGTCCAGGCCTTTACATATGCGGTGTACAGATCCTGGAGACCACACCTCTATTCAAATGTAGCACACGTCATTTAGACGCGCGTACATTTGAACAGTGCGGCTGTGATAGAACTAAGGCAGAGGAGCACTCCTTTCAACCCCGCACCGACATGCAGCGGCCGTCATCACACTGCCGCGGATGCAGAGATGAAGAGGACGTGCAGGGCTGCAGAGAAGAGGTACGCGCTCCATTAGGAGCCGAAGATGGCCTAGCATAGCATAGCTACTGGGGGGGCAGAGGGCGCGGTCGCTCCAGGCCCATGACCTAGAGGGGCCCACTCAGAGCTGCTGCCTCCCAGGGTCTTGTTAAAACATATTTTTGTTTTATTTTAAACCCCCATTCCCCTTTTCCAACTTACAAATCTGGCAATTTTTTTTTCAAGGGGGAGGGGAGAGGGGATTTAATACCTGAGCACTCTGCAGAGGCAGGGAAGCTCTAATCTGCTTGCCTGCAAGATCTGCGATGACGTCATACCCATGTGACCTGTGTGGGAGGAGCCAGAAGATACATGAGCAGCTGTAGCAGATGAGGGCACACGACGGGTAATGAGTGAAGAGGAGGACATGGGGGGGTGCTGAGTATGACAAGATAGGGGCAGAGTGTAACAAGATAGGGGCAGAGTGTGACAATATAGGGGCAGAGTATGACAAGATAGGGGCAGAGTGTGACAAGATAGGGACAGTGTGGCACAAGATAGGGCAGAAAGTGACAAGATAGGGGCAGAGTGTGACAAGATGGGGCAGAGTATGAAGGGCAGAGTGTGACAGAGATGTGGTGCAAGGTGTGACAGAGGAGTTTAGTGTGAGGCTGAGGGGGGGTGCAGAGTGTGACAGAGGGGTGCAGGCTGTAACAAGGGGGCGCAGACTGTAACAGTGGGGTAAACATGGTTACCTGGTTAGGGGCCCATTCAGAAGGTTTGCCTCCCCATGAGACAAACACCTAGCTATGCCTCTGCATACAATAATTTGAGATTAGGGGTTTGTGGTGCGGGAGGAGTGGTATTACTTTACAAGTGACATTATGGGTGGTGGGGGACGTTATGGGTAATGGTTAGTGTTGAGCGAGTATGCTTGTCACTACTCGGTACTCGCACGAGTATCACTGTACTCGGGCTACTCGGCGGGGACCGAGAAATCTCGCGATACTCGTGCTGTACTCATGGTCTTCATCCCTGCATGTTGGCGCTCTTTTGAGAGCCAGCCCTCATGCAGGGATTGGCTGGCAGACCACTGCAATGCCACAGCCCTGTTAGTTGTGGAATTGCAGTGATTGGCCGGCCTGCACAGCGTGACCGAGCCTTTATACCGGCGGGCGCGCTGTGCTCTGCACACAGCCATCCAGACAGTCAGTGCAGGGAGAGTGTTGCTGCTTCAGGGAAAGGTTTGAGGCCCTTTATAGTTATTTCTGTAGCAGGGCTGCAAACAGTGTGACCAGAAGTCCTTCTCAGGACTATTGTAGTTGTATACAGGCAGGCAGGGTATAGCCAGGTCGGAGTACAGGAGAAGAGTCCTTCTCAGGACTATTGTTGCTGTATACAGGCAGGGCAGGCAGGGTATAGCCAGGTCGGAATACAGGCTAGTGACCAGAAGAGTCCTTCTCAGGACTATTGTAGCTGTATACAGGCGGGCAGGCAGGGTATATAGCCATTCCTAGTGGTGACCGTATACCAGGCTTCATCATATCTGGGGCTGGTGTACACAGTCTAAAACAGTCCTGATAGTGTCAGACTTCTCAGTAATTGTCGCTCCTAAAAACCTGTTAGGTTCTTAGTGCGTCCGTGCCTGTCGGTGGCACGTGTGTGCCTGTCGGTGGAAGCGTACAGGTGCACGTTTTGCACAAACTAGTATATAACGCACAAGTCTAGTGAATAATACACGTCAGTCAGCAGTGTCTGATAGTGTCAAACTTCTCAGTAATTGTCGCTCCTAAAAACCTGTTAGGTTCTTAGTGCGTCCGTGCTTGCATTTAAAAACCGCACGTGTGTGCCTGTCGGTGGCAGCGTACAGGTGCACGTTTTGCACAAACTAGTATATAACGCACAAGTCTAGTGAATAATTCACGTCAGTCAGCAGTGTCTGATAGTGTCAAACTTCTCAGTAATTGTCGCTCCTAAAAACCTGTTAGGTTCTTAGTGCGTCCATGCTTGCATTTAAAAACCGCACGTGTGTGCCTGTCGGTGGCAGCGTACAGGTGCACTTGTGTGCATTTTGCACAAACTTGGATATAAGGCACAAGTCTAGTGAATACACATCAGCACAGCATTGCAAAATGCGCAAGGGCGTTGGCAAGCAACAAGGAAGTGGACGTGATGGTGGTGCAGTAAGAGGCCGAGGTCGTGGGCAAGCTCTAATTTCACCACAACAAAGGGCCACATCTACTCGCTCGCACGTCCTGTCCCAAATTCTTGGGGACTGCAGCAGTACACCGCTCTTGAACCAATACCAGTGTCAACAGGTTGTTAGTTGGATAGCGGATAATGCTTCCAGTCAGATTGGCACCACCACAAACACTCTGTCTTCCACACGGTCAAGTGTCAGTAGTTGTGATACTGCACCGCACATTTCAGAACCTGATCCTCCTTCCTACCACAAGGCCGAGTACACGTCCTCGGACATTACTGATCCCACCCTTGGACACTCGGAAGAGCTGTTCACGTTTCCATTCGCACATTCTGGCCTCTCGCCAGCTGCTGTTGAAGTGGCTCATGAGGAGATTGTATGTACAGATGCCCAAATATTTGAGCAGCCACGTTCTCACGAAGTTGGCAACGTGTCTCAACAAGGGGTGGACGATGATGAGACACAATTGTCAGGAAGTCAGGAGGAGGAGCAGGGTGCGGAAGAGGAAGACGACGTGGTGGATGATCCAGTAACTGACCCAACCTGGCAGGAGGATATGCAGAGCGAGGACAGCAGTGCACAGGGGGAGGGAGGCGTAGCATCCCAACAGGCAGTAAGAAGCAGGGTGGTGGCTCCAGGCAGAAGTCAGGCAACCGTTCCCCGGAACAACAACACGACACTAGGTGCCTGTACAAATGTTAGGTCTTCCCGAGTCTGGCAGTTTTTTAAGTTGGCTCCAGATGATTCTAAAAAGGCCATTTGCAACACCTGCCGTGCCAGCATCAGCAGGGGTACCAAAACTAGCAGCCTGACCACCACCAGCATGATCAGGCACATGTCAGCCAAGCACCCGACTTTGTGGGAAGTACAACAGAGTCGAGGAGCAGTGCTTGCTGATGTCACTGCTACGTCTTCGCTTGTTGTGCATGCGAGCCAAACCCCTGTCCATGCTGCCTGTGAACAAGCCTCCTCCGGCCCTGCACCTGCAGTTGCCTACGCAGAAATAACACCATCATCAAGCACGTCCTTGTCCCAGCGCAGCGTTCAGTTATCCATTCAGCAAACCTTTGAACGCAGGCGCAAATACACTGCCAACGCCCCACATGCCACAGTTCTAAATGCTAACATTTCGCGACTGCTTGCGCTGGAAATGTTGCCTTTTAGGCTGGTGGAGACAGAAGCATTCCGCGACCTGATGGCGGCAGTTGTCCCACGTTACTCGGTCCCCAGCCGCCACTATTTCTCCCGGTGTGCCGTCCCCGCATTGCATAACCACGTGTCACAAAACATCACACGTGCCCTGAACAACGCTGTTTCAGCCAAAGTCCTCCTAACCACAGACACGTGGACAAGTGCTTGTGGGCAAGGCCGCTACATCTCGTTGACGGCACACTGGGTTAATATTGTGGAAGCTGGGACCCACTCTGAGCGAGGGACGGAACACGTCCTTCCCACACCAAGTTTTGCAGGCCCTACCTCAGTCAGGGTTTCACCCACACTCTACAGCTCCGGAATGTCATGCTCTTCAGCCTCCTCCTCCTCCTGCGCATCCTCATCCACTTTACCCTCCACACCAGTCCCAAGCTGGAAGCACTGCAGCACTGCCTCGGCAAAGTGGCAAGAGGCTCTGCTGAAGCTAATCTGCATAGGTGACAAACCCCACAATGCAGAAGAGCTGTGGACAGCTCTGAAACAGCAGGCAGATCACTGGCTCACACCTCTGAACCTAAAGCCAGAAAAGGTCGTGTGTGACAATGGCCGGAACCTGGTGGTGGCTTTGAGGCGAGGCCAGCTGACACATGTTCCATGCGTGGCCCATGTGCTCAACCTCGTGGTTCAGCAGTTTCTAAAGTCATACCCAGAGCTGTCTGATCTGCTGGTAAAAGTTCGCCACCTATCTGCACATTTTCGAAAGTCACCTACTGCTTCAGCCGGCCTTGCCGGCTTTCAGCGCCGTTTGCATCTTCCGGCTCACAGACTGGTGTGTGATGTCCCCACGCGTTGGAATTCAACTCTGCACATGTTGGTCAGGATATGTGAGCAGAAGAGGGCAGTTGTTGAGTACCTGCATCACGTAAGCCGTCGGGAAATGGGTCAAACTCCACACATAACAACTGAGGAGTGGAGATGGATGTCCGACCTATGTACCATCCTCCAAAACTTTGAGGACTCCACCAAGATGGTAAGTGGTGATGACGCCATTATTAGCGTCACCATACCACTTCTCTGCCTTCTAAAACGGTCTCTGCTCAAAAACAAACATGATGCATTGCAGGCGGAGCGCGATGAGTTGGAGCAAGAAACAGTAGTGGGTGTGGGTGATAACACACAGCCGAGCCTCGTCTCATCACAACATGCAGTGGAGGACTATGACGAGGAGGAGGATGAAGACATGTAGCAACTCTCCGGCCAAATTGAGGATATGACATGCACACCAGTCATATCCTCGATTCAGCGTGGCTGGCCAGAGGACAGGGTAGATGAGGAGGAGGAGGAGGACAGCATGTTCAGTCATCGTGTTGGTCAGGATACTGAAGTACTGGCTGTTAAGAGTCTGGCGCACATGGCTGACTTTATGGTAAGCTGCCTGTCTCGTGACCCTCGTGTTAAGAACATCTTGGCCGACAATCATTACTGGTTGGTAACACTGTTAGACCCACGCTACAAGGAGAACTTTATGTCTCTTATTCCCGAGGCGGAGAGGTCAGCCAAAATGCAGCAGTTCCGGAAGGCCATAGTCACGGAAGTAGGCAAAGCATTCCCCTCACAAAACGCTAGCGGCATAGGTCAGGAATCAGTGGACAACCAAGGCATACAGCCGAGAGGGGCACAAGTCCAATCCGCCAGAGGTAGGGGAACAGTCTTTAAGATGTGGGACAGTTTTCTCAGCCCCTCACGTACCACAGCCCCTGAGGTGTGGGGTAGTGCCACAAGAAATCATAAGTTTGCCCAGATGCTCAAGGAGTACCTTGCAGATCGAACAACTGTACTCCGACATTCCTCTGTGCCTTACAATTATTGGGTATCCAAGGTGGACAAGTGGCATGAATTGGCTCTCTACGCCTTGGAAGTCCTGGCCTGCCCTGCCGCGAGCGTTTTGTCAGAGCGTGTTTTTAGTGCCGCAGGTGGAATCATTACAGATAAACGCACCCGCCTGTCAACTGAAAATGCTGACAGGCTGACTCTGATCAAGATGAACAAGGGTTGGATTGGGCCAGACTTCACCACACCACCAGCAAATGAGAGCGGAATTTAAAGTTTGTAACGGGAATTTGCCATGTACCTCCACTCACCCATGGGTACACACTTCTGGACTTTGGATAATCGCTGGACTGCTCCTCCTTCTCCTCATGCGCCACCATGATGACCGTTATAATAGTTAGGCTGTTGTTTCAGGTATACCCCCAGTGGTAAATTTTTTCGCCCATTCTTTCAGAATGGACATTACAACGACAGGAGACCCGCTCCTTTGCAATGGGAACAATGTTTTGAGGCCCTCATGCACATCTCTATCCAGGGACAATGTGGAGCCTCCCAATTTTTGGCTGCCCTGCCAAAGGGCTATACTACAATAAACCCACTTCCTTACAATGCGCACTTCTGGTTTACAGGCCCTCATGCACGTCTCTATCCAGAGACAATGTGGAGCCTCCCAATTTTTGGCTGTCCTGCCAAAGGGCTATACTACAATAGACCCACTTCTTTACAATGGGCACTTCAGGTTTACAGGCCCTCATGCACGTCTCTATCCAGGGACAATGTGGAGCCTCCCAATTTTTGGCTGCCCTGCCTAAGGGCTATACTACAATAGACCCACTTCCTTACAATGGGCACTTCTGGTTTACAGGCCATCATGCACGTCTCTATCCAGGGACAATGTGGAGCCTCCCAATTTTTGGCTGTCCTGCCAAAGGGCTATACTACAATAGACCCACTTCCTTACAATGGGCACTTCTGGTTTACAGGCCATCATGCACGTCTCTATCCAGGGACAATGTGGAGCCTCCCAATTTTTGGCTGTCCTGCCAAAGGGCTATGCTACAATAGATCCACTTCCTTACAATGGGCACTTCTGGTTTACAGGCCCTCATGCACGTCTCTATCCAGGGACAATGTGGAGCCTCCCAATTTTTGGCTGTCCTGCCAAAGGGCTATACTACAATAGACCCACTTCCTTACAATGGGCACTTCAGGTTTACAGGCCCTCATGCACGTCTCTATCCAGGGACAACGTGGCGCCTCCCAATTTTTGGCTGTCCTGCCTAAGGGATATACTACAATAGACCCACTTCCTTACAATGGGCAATTCAGGTTTACAGGCCCTCATGCCCGTCTGTATGCAGGGGCATTGGTGAACCTCACAATTTTGGACTGCCCTGGCAAAGGAAAATACTACAAAGACTCACTTCCTCAAAATGGGCACATTAGACTCAAGAGGCCTTCATGTACGTCTCTTCTCAGGGACATCGGAGTGCCACACAATGTTTTCACGTAAAATCTTTCATGTAATCTCCAAAAGTAACATACACCAGCTCTATCTCACTATTGGTTATGTGCCCTTAACATTTCAGCCATGAAAATTCATTTTGGTGTCATTTTGGAAGGTTTTCTGGTGAGACCGTAAAAATGGCGTAAAACGCGGACAAAATTGTTCACAGCTGTGACTTTTGAATGATAAATGCTTCAAGGGGTCTTCCCCATGCTGTTGCCATGTCATTTGAGCACTCTTCTGAGACTTTTGTGACATTTTTAGGGTTTCTACATGCTGCCGGGGGTCATTTCATAAAAATACTCGGGTCTCCCATAGGATAACATTGGGCTCGGTGCTCGGGCCGAGTACACGAGTATCTTGGGATGCTCGGCCCGAGCCTCGAGCACCCGAGCTTTTTAGTACTCGCTCATCACTAGTAATGGTGTACAATATGTAACAAATATGGACATAATGGGGCAGTGGGGGACATTATGGGGCAGCGAAGGATTTAATATGGCACATTATGGAACAAATTGTGACATTATGGGAAAATGGGGACATTATAAAACATATTGGAACATTATAGGTTAGTGGGGGACATTATAGAGTAAATTGGTACATTGTGGAGCAATGAGGGACATTGTCTAGCAAAATGGGACAGTATGAGGAAATGTGGGACATTATGAAACAAATTAGTACATTATAGTCATATGAAAAAGTTTGGGCACCCCTATTAATGTTAACCTTTTTTCTTTATAACAATTTGGGTTTTTGCAATAGCTATTTCAGTTTTATATATCTAATAACTGATGGACTGAGTAATATTTCTGGATTGAAATGAGGTTATTTGTACTAACACAAAATGTGCAATCCGCATTTAAACAAAATTTGACCGGTGCAAAAGTATGGGCACCTCAACATAAAAGTGACATTAATATTTTGTAGATCCTCCTTTTGCAAAAATCACAGCCTCTAGTCGCTTCCTGTAGCTTTTAATGAGTTCCTGGATCCTGGATGAAGGTATATTTGACCATTCCTGTTTACAAAACAATTCCAGTTCAGTTAAGTTTGATGGTCGCCGAGCATGGACAGCACGCTTCAAATCATCCCACAGATTTTCAATGATATTCAGGTCTGGGGACTGGGATGGCCATTCCAGAACATTGTAATTATTCCTCTGCATGAATGCCTGAGTAGATTTGGAGTGGTGTTTTGGATCATTGTCTTGCTGAAATATCCATCCCCTGCGTAACTTCAACTTCGTCACTGATTTTTGCACAGATCAAGAATCTGCTGATACTAAGTTGAATCCATGCGACCCTCAACTTTAACAAGATTCCCGGTGCCGGCATTGGCCACACAGACCCAAAGCATGATGGAACCTCCACCAAAGTTTACTGTGGGTAGCAAGTGCTTTTCTTGGAATGCCGTGTTTTTTGCCTCCATGCATAACGTCTTTTTGTATGACCAAACAACTCAATCTTTGTTTCATCAGTCTACAGGACCTTCTTCCAAAATGTAACTGGCTTGTCCAAATGTGCTTTTGCATACCTCAGGCGACTCTGTTTGTGGCGTGCTTGCAGAAACGGCTTCTTTCGCATCACTGTCCCATACAGCTTCTCCTTGTGCAACGTGCGCTGTATTGTTGACCGATGCACAGTGACACCATCTGCAGCAAGATGATGCTGCAGGTCTTTAGAGGTGGTCTGTGGATTGTCCTTGACTGTTCTCATCATTCTTCTTCTCTGCCTTTCTGATACTTTTCTTGGCCTGCCACTTCTGGGCTTAACAAGAACTGTACCTGTGTTTTTCCATTTCCTTACTATGTTCCTCACAGTGGAAACTGACAGTTTAAATCTCTGAGACAACTTTTTGTATCCTTCCCCTGAACAACTATGTTGAATAATCTTTTTCAGATCATTTCAGAGTTGTTTTGAGGAGCCCATGATGCCACTCTTCATAGGAGATTCAAATAGGAGGACAACTTGCAAGTGGCCACGTTAAATACCGTTTCTCATGATTGGACACACCTGCCTATGAAGTTCATAGCTCAATGAGGTTACAAAACCAATTTAGTGCTTTAGTAAGTCAGTAAAAAGTAGTTAGGAGTGTTCAAATCAAGAAATTGATAAGGGTGCCCATACTTTTGCCCCGGTCAAATTTTGTTTAAATGCGGATTGCACATTTTCTGTTAGTACAATAAACCTCATTTCAATCCAGAAATATTACTCAGTCTATCAGTTATTAGATATATGAAACTGAAATAGCAAAAACCCAAATTGTTATAAAGAAAAAAGGTTAACATTAATAGGGGTGCCCAAACTTTTTCATATGACTGTATGTGGCAGTGGGGGACATTATAGAATAAATAGGGTCATTATGGGGCAATGGGTGACATTATGGAGCAATGGAGGAAATTATGAAGCAAATTGGGACATTATGGGGGACATTATGGGGAAATGTGATTGACGTGAACTATAATTGTGCTATGACAGTGAGTGACACATGACTTTGTAAAAAGCACCAAGATTCATCCCCTTTTTGCACTATGATGATAGAAAATTGTTATAATGTTTCCACTTATGTTAAATATAAAAAATAAAAATAAATCATATAAAAATATGAAAAAAGATTTTTATTCACAGATCGCATTGCAAGTTAATACGAATGTATTATATATTCTTTCTGAAGCAATTTTCATCACTTGGTTTCTGTTTAGTTTTTAGACAGTTAATTGATAAAGGCAATTGATGTTATTAGCCAAAAAGTTTTATACAACTGTCAATTCTGGATAACCTCAATGTTGTGAATAAAAGTGATATTTTTTCCAAACAAAGAATCTTGTTTTTTTCCGTGGAGTGCCGAAGTTTCAGAGACTGTTTGATTTATATCTAATTTACTTCTGAGCACCAACTTACGGTGTAGCTTGGCCTTTGCTATTTTTGGACTAATTATGGTGTGGCGGTATTTCTCCCTTGAATGTGGTTGTATTTGATCACTGTGTGGTGGTAATATGTTGTCTGGTCACGGTGTGGCGGTATTTCTCCCCTGTATGTGGTTGCATTTGATCACTGTGTGGTGGTAATATGTTGTCTGGTCACGGTGTGGCGGTATTTCTCCCCTGTATGTGGTATTATTGGTTTTGGTATAGTGGACTGTGTTTTGTATGAAGGTTACTTTTTCTCTCTATCTACACGGGGGAGATTATTTCTAGTAGAGATTACATACTTGAATGCTTAACCCCTCCCTGTCTTGTGATTATTACACTGTGGCAAATAAAATATGCACTTACAGAGGTTTTCTGCTGAAAACAAGTTCAGTGGAAAGTCGCTTAATGAGTAACCCAGTTAACGAGAATTTCACTTAACAAGCAAAGCTTTCTGCAAATTTGCAACCCGCTTTACGAGAAAGCTTTGCTGTACGAGCAAAATCCTCACCGCACACACTTCCAGTTCCATACATCCACCGCGCTCTGACCTGCTCTTGCAGTCCACACAAACACACACATGAACGCACAAAACACACACAAACACGCACGCACACACAGTATTATGCTCACCTTACCTTCCGTTCCATCGCCGGTCTCATGGTTCTTGTAGTTCGCCGGCTCATCACTACGAGGGAGGAATCCTTGCGGCAAACTACAAGACCCAGGAGGCTGGCGATGGAACGGAAGGTAAGGTGAGCATAATATGTGTACCTTCAGTTCCATCGCCGGCCTCCTGGGTCCTGTAGTTCGCCGCTGCAGGATGTGTATCGGCAAGCATGGCGACGACGCAGGAACTTCGGCTGTCAGACGCTACTCAAAGGTAACAACCTATAAGGGATTCAGGAATCAAACACTATAATATTGAAGCAATAAATTTTTATTTATATAAAGTGCTCGTGCAAAAAATACATAAAAATTTCATCATACATAGGATAACATTTTTGGAATATGGGGAGGGATGTCAAGCCGCACTTGTAAGTAGTGGCACACTACTACAGTAACTGCATCTGCCCGTATGGTTACGGCCAGTATTGATTATAAATGGACATATATGTATATCATATGTTCACAGGAGCGGACCAAAAGGGGCGTGGTTTAAATAGATATAGTATTAGATGACATAACTCTAAAGTTATAGAGATATAAAGGTATAGGCATATCATCAACCACTATGTAGACTGGCTAAGGGGCACCATGATTCACATAGTATAAGGAATTTAGAATAGTAAACATGCGCCTATAGCACTGCCCCCACCTATCTATTAGCCTTTCAAGTCAGTCAAATTACCTGTTGCCATTAGTAAAAGATATGTGTCCTCAGCAGCACCGCAAGTTGCACCCACTCCAACCTCGACGCGCGTTTCACCGCACTGCCAGTTTCATCAGGAGGTACTCAAAGGTAGCGTGCTGACCAATCAGAGGCAAACGGCTCCTGCCTTTGATGTCAGCGCTCTGGCAGCGAAAGTTCCGCCCTCGTCGTGGTTACCAGATACACAGCCCGTACTAGCGAACAGCAAGTCCCAGGAGACCAGCGATGGAACGGAAAGTAAGGTGAGCATAATATGTGCGTGTGCGTGCGTGCTTGTGTGTGTGTGTGTGTTTGTGTAAGTTTGTGCATGTTTGTGTGTTTGTGTGTGTTTGTGCATGTGTGGAATGGCAGAATAGGGGACCAGGATGGGACATTTAACAAGTTGTGGAACGAATTGTCTGCATTGCAATGATTTCCTATGGGAAATCTTGCTTTGCTGAACGAGTAACTTGGTTAACAAGCACACTCCCAGAACGGATTGTTCTCGTTAACCAAGGTTCCACTGTAATCACCTCTTCTAAGGCAACGTGCACACCTTGAGTGTTTGGGCATTATTTGTAGGCAAAACCAGGAGTGGTAAAATCAGAGGAAAAGTATCATAGAAACACACGCTCCAGTACTGGATTTTTCACCTAGTCCTGATTTTGGCTACAAATACTGATGTAATATAATTAGTTACCAAATACTGAAAGTGTGAATGTGACCTATGGATAAGTGATAACTTATTGATCAGTAGAGGTCCGATTGCTGGGACCCGACTAATCGTCAAAATATGCAACTTTTATCCCCATTGGAGCTCATGTCCAACTCAACCCCTGATCCATTTATGGAGCCAGCCCAGGTCTGCATTACCTTCAGGGACTCCACGTGGAGGGACAGTCTGGTCACAGGTAGGTTGTCTTCTTAGGATTCGTGATGCCACTCTCGGTATTGTGGTCAGGGTGACCGCCACTGCAGATTAGGGGACGCCTGAGGCTGATGTTGAATGCAGCTAGATGTGGTGGCGTCCCGAGAGTGAAGCTAGCCCCAGGACCCAGTGTGGATCTGTGGAACCACAGGTCGCAGAATGACTCACACACACGACCAGAATGACTTTCAGGGTTTTTACTCACGTCAGGTGGCAGGGTGAGTAACCCGGGCGTAGCTGTGATGCACCGGTAGGGAACCAGGCTCCTTCAGGCTGACTTGTGAGGGTGGCTACTGACTCGCCTTCCTAGCCCTTGTGTTTTTGGGGTGACCCAGACTTGCAGTCCTACGGGGTCACCCAGGGAAGTTGCTGCTGTCTGTTCTCCCCTTCTTCGGCCCGTCTGCTTGTAGCCTGGACCAGGTCACTCTGGCTGCTTGCCTCTTGTGAGCTATGGGCCCTCTCTTTGCTACGTGGCTGCGTACTCTGTGGTGTTTGGTGGAGGGCATGAAGTACCCTCACCTGCAGGTTGAGCAGACCAACTGAATGGGCCCCTGCTCTGGGAACCTGCAACCCATGCGGGCCTGGTACCTCCCTGGCAGTCCCCGTACTCAGCCACCGCTTTGCTTCCAGCGTCGGGTGGTTTTTGGGCGGCACTACCAGGTGACCGTTCTCCTCTGTCAGTAGCCACTGCCCGTGCGGTGTCAGGATCGTGACAGCCTGCAGGGTCTGCTTCTTGTGACTGCTCTCCCTGAGCTGCTTTAACTGACTTGGTTCACTACTCCCTCCCTCTGTGCCTGCCTACGCAACCTAGCAACCAGGCTCTCTACCACACCCCTTGAGTGGAGATGGAGGCCGCGCCCCCTCCTGGATTTCCCAGGGGTCCCTTCAAAGGTAGATGTGGGAGACCTGATTACCATGCGCCTGTGTAACCACAGCTCGGTCAGTCTTTTGGATTACCTGTTTTGTACTGCCCCCAGCATGGGTGCAGTACTCAGTGGTGCCTGACCAGGTCAGGGCCTCAGTGGCTGCGAGCGCTGTGCTTGTTTTTCTCTAACTGCTCCTGTCGGGGGCAGGGGCCAGTTCCCCCGTCGCGGGGGCTGATCGGGGAGATCGCGCTCGGATCCGGTGACTTCTCCTCGGTGGCTCGAGTGGGCCGGACCCGGGGCTCGAGCAGCGCTCCTCGCCCACGAGTGAAAAAGGGTGGGAATTGGATTTTTGGGATATATATATAGAGAGAGTTTGTAACGCCATCGACGGGTTGTGGTGATGGTGGGCACCACCGCTGCTGGTGACGGGGTTCCCGGGAGCGATGGTTGGGAGCAGCTAGGTGTTGACCCTTCCGATGGTAGGGGCTGTTGGTCCCGGGGCCCGGTAGGAGGGAGGGTTCCGTAGGATGCTTTTGCAGGGTGCAACGTTACGGTGCAGCGCAGCGCGGTGCCGGATGGCACAGGTGTACTCAGTCAGACACTGATGGACAGAGTCTCTGGTAAACCAAACAGCTGGATGGACGGGGCCCGAAGCCGACTGCAGTGTTCTCCCTGGACGGGTTGATGGTGGCTGTCGTTTCCCTGCACCTGTGGTTTGTATCTTGACTCCAATGCCTGGGCACCGGTAGTCCGCTCCCCGGCATATATGTGTCAGAAGAGCCCGTTTGCCCACAGACGCTGGCCCTATGGATCTCTGGCCCTTGGCGGTGGCGCTTATCTGGAATGGTTGGGCTGTTGCCTTCAATCGAGACTTGGGTGGGAATGAACCCCTGAGGTCCAGACCGCAATCAGGAAATTTGACTAAAGGTCGGCTTCAAGCCTAGTCTGGGTCTGAGTATCCTGTCTGGTACTTGGCTCCAATCGGCTCCCCGGTTCAGTACCGGCGGGCCACCGCCCGACCCTGGTCCTATGGTTTCGCTGACCGTCACCAACTCCTGCAGACGGACACCACCGTCTGCCTACCTTGCTTCTAGTGCCCGGGCTCCAACCCAGACACCAACAGTTTCACTCCTCACTCTCTACCGTCCACAACTGGACTCTCTCACTCCCTACTCACTACTGTGTTTTCCCGCCTTCAGGCCTGTGAACTCCTCGGTGGGCGGGGTCAACCGCCTGGCTCCGCCCCACCTGGTGTGGACATCAACCCTGGAGGGTGGCAACAAGGATTTAATGTGTGACTGGTGTGACCTGTCCAGGGAAAGGGGGGTGTATGATGTTTTTTCTGTGACTACCTGGCTAGGCCAGGGCGTCACGCTCCACAGAGGATAAATTGTGCTGCAGTCACACATCCCACCTGTCACATTTTATAATGGGGATAAACAGGGCCAGATTAAGGTTGGTGGGGGCCCCTGGGCAGAAAATCTGGTGGGGGCCCCATAACGTTAACATTTTTAGCCATAACAGTAGAGCACGAACTGAAGCATTTAGATATAAATCCACTGAGCATGGATCTTATCCTGTTCTGCCACATTCAGATTTACACTTATACACAGAAAATAAAGTTACTCACATTTTTTTATTGATCCCAATGTTAAGACAGCCAAGTAATAGTAAAAATACAGAAAGGGAAAGTTCTCACTGGCAGCAATGGTTGCTGAAAATCACAATGTGCTCTCTATTGTATTATCTCCGGAGTAGTACATAGCAGCTGATGTCTGTACACGGTATGCCATACACAGTATCAGAGGTGGATCTAGGTTTTCCTGTCCATGGAGTAGGAGTTCAGTTTGGCGCCCCCTTCTATACACGGCTTATGCGGTTTGAGTAGTTGTCATGTGACCACTCATACGCCATTTTCACACGTGCCGATGAGCTGCTCTTCCTAATTCTCTCGATGTTCAGTGAAATACTACAGCCCATAAAGAGAAGCAGGAAGAGAAGCTAATTGTGACTCAAAGTATTAAAATGACCTGCAAGTGGTCATGTGACCACTTCTAAAATTAGCAAGCAGAGCTGAATCCTTACATTGAGTATATTACAGATTGTTGGATTGGGCATGCTACGGGGCTTACTTTTATTATTAAAGGGGTTGTCCAGCTCAACAAGGAAAATTTGTAGTTATATGACTGCAGACTTCTGAATTCTCACAGCTTGCGGACTGCACACTGTCATGATTTTCCCGTGCCATGAGCAAGTAGTCATGGGACTGCAAGTATACGATTTGCTTACTTCCGGCCACATTCAAATTAGACGTCTGCAGCCTCACTCAATAGTTACATGCCCTCAAGCTCTCACTGCTGGCATCGGAGAGTCCTGACAGTGTGCAGTGTGCACACTGAGGATTCAAAAGTCTGCAGTCACATAGAAACTTTCATCACAAACCTGGACAACCCCTTTAATGCTACTAACATAATGTAGAAACCCTTGCGGTCATGTAATTTTACAAATCATGGCTTGCTACATGTGTACAGGATCAGAATCAGTAAAATGTACATAAATACACTGTGTGCAGAATTATTAGACAAATGAGTATTTTGCTCACATGATACTTTTATACATGTTGTCCTACTCCAAGCTGTATAGGCTGAGAGCCAACTACCAATTAAGTAAATCAGGTGATGTGCATCTCTGTAATGAGGAGGGGTGCGGTGTAATGACATCAACACCCTATATAAGGGGTGCTTAATTATTAGGCAACTTCTTTTTCCTTTGACAGAATGGGTCAAAAGAGAGATGTGACGGGCTCTGAAAAGTCCAAAATTGTGCGATGTCTTGCAGAGGGATGCAGCAGTCTTGAAATTGCCAAACTTTTGAAGCATGATCACCGAACAATCAAGCGTTTCATGGCAAATAGCCAACAGGGTCGCAAGAAGTGTGTTGGGCAAAAAAGGCGCAAAATAACTGCCCATAAACTGAGAAAAATCAAGCATGAAGCTGCCAAGATGTCATTTGCCACCAGTTTGGCCATATTTCAGAGCTGCAACATTACTAGAGTATCAAAAAGCACAAGGTGTGCCATACTCAGGGACATGGCCAAGGTAAGGAAGGCGGAAAACCACCACCTCTGACCAAGAAACATAAGATAAAACCTCAAGACTGGGCCAAGAAATATCTGAAGACTGATTTTTCAAAGGTTTTATGGACTGATGAAATGAGAGTGACTCTTGATGGGCCAGATGGATGGGCCAGAGGTGGATCAGTAAAGGCCAGAGAGCTCCACTCAGACGCCAGCAAGGTGGAGGTGGGGTACTGGTATGGGATGGGATCAGCAAAGATCAACTTGTGGGACCTTTTCTTGTTGAGGATGGAGTGAAGCTCAACTCCCAGACCTACTGCCAGTTTCTGGAAGACAACTTCTTCAAGCAGTGGTACAGGAAGAAGTCGGTATCGTTCAAGAAAAACATGATTTTCATGCAGGACAATGCTCCATCACATTAATCCAACTACTCCACAGCGTGGCTGGCCAGTAAAGGTCTAAAAGATGAAAAAATAATGACATGGCCCCCTTGTTCACCTGATCTGAACCCCATAGAGAACCTGTGGTCCCGCATAAAATGTGAGATCTACAGGAAGGGAAAACAGTCCACCTCTGGGAGCAGTGTCTGGAGGCTGCGGTGGCTGCTGCACGCAATGTGGATCGTAAACAGATCAAGCACTGACAGAATCTATGGATGGTGGCTGCTGAGTGTCATCCGAAAGAAAGGGGGCTATATTGGGCACTCATTTTTTGGGGTTTTGTTTTTGCATGTCAGAAATGTTTATTTCTAAATTTTGTGCAGTTATATTGGTTTACCTGGTGAAAATAAACAAGTGAGATGGGAATAGATTTGCTTTTTATTAAGTTGCCTAATAATTCTGCACAGTAATAGTTACCTGCACAGACAGATATCCTCCTAAGATAGCCAAATCTAAAAAAAACCCACTCCAACTTCCAAAAATATTAAGATTTGATATTTATGAGTCTTTTGGGCTAATTGAGAACATAGTTGTTGATCAATAATAAAAAAAATCCTCTAAAATACAAAATGCCTAATAATTCTGCACACGGTGTACAGCACCAGAACCAAAAGCAATACCAAAATACATCACTAGCACCCTCATCAGTAAACGAATATATCACCAGAACCACCAATACATGACTACAGTACCAAATTTACTACAACAATATATTGTAATGTCACATCCCCATATACATTTGTATCACATGAATTAACAACTCCCAGTATGTCCTTAACAATTGTGAGAAAATGCTGGGAATTGTTATCAGTATTCATCAGACTTTGGACCATACAGGAACCACAGTCCTGATGAGAAGCTTTGAGTATCACACACATACAGTCACATCCAGGTACCTTGTAGGTGACATCTTCCCTGATCGGAGTCATCTTATTCTTTCTTCTCCATCTTGTCCAGACGTCATGATGACTTTTCACTTCTACAGCTCCTCTCTGCAGACTTCCCGGGTTTTCCGCAGCACATCTCGACATTATGCCCTTAAAATAAATAGCAGAATGATTATAATGCTCCTAAATATAAATATATGACCTACGCTGTGCGCCTGAACAAATAATTGCCCCTCACTGTGCTCCCTGCACAAAATGACCCACACAATGTCATTCTTATGGTACATGGCCTCTTCTTTCAGTACTGGGCCCCCTCTTCACACCGTCCTCTACATTGTGTACCCACTATACTTCCAAATGTCTATACTGTGCCCCCTCCTCACACTCCCCCTCCTGAGCTGTGCCCTCACAATGTCCCCCATGCTATCCCCTCTCTATACTGCCCTCACCCTCAGTACCAAAATCACTGAAAGTGCAACTCAATCTCACATTCCCCCTCTTCAGCATACTGTGCCCTCCATACTGTGCCCTCACACTGCCCACCATGCCGCCCCTTCTCTATACTGCCTACCTCCTTCACTATACAGTCACTATACCGCACCTCAGTCTCACATTCCCCCTCCTCAGCATACTGTGCCTCCATACTGTGCCCTTACACTGCCCACCATGCTGACCCTTCTCTATACTGCCTACCTCCTTCACTATACAGTCACTATACCGCACCTCAGTCTCACATTCCCCCTCCTCAGCATGCTGTGCCCTCCATACTGTGCCCTCACACTGGCCACCATGCCGCCCCTTCTCTATACTGCCTACCTCCTTCACTATACAGTCACTATACTGCACCTCAGTCTCACATTCCCCCTCCTCAGCATGCTGTGCCCTCCATACTGTGCCCTCACACTGCCCACCATGCCGCCCCTTCTCTATACTGCCTACCTGCTTCACTATCCAGTCACTATACTGTACCTCAGTCTCACATTCCCCCTCCTCAGCATACTGTGCCCTCACACTGGCCACCATGCCGCCCCTTCTCTATAATGTCTACCTCCTTCACTATACAGTCGCTATACCGCACCTCAGTCTCACATTCCCCCTCCTCAGCATACTGTGCCCTCCATACTGTGCCCTCACACTGCCCACCATGCCGCCCCTTCTCTATAATGTCTACCTCCTTCACTATACAGTCACTATACTGCACCTCAGTCTCACATTCCCCCTCCTCAGCATACTGTGCCCTCCATACTGTGCCCTCACACTGGCCACCATGCCGCCCCTTCTCTATAATGTCTACCTCCTTCACTATACAGTCACTATACTGCACCTCAGTCTCACATTCCCCCTCCTCAGCATACTGTGCCTCCATACTGTGCCCTCACACTGCCCACCATGCCGCCCCTTCTCTATACTGCCTACCTCCTTCACTATACAGTCACTATACCGCACCTCAGTCTCACATTCCCCCTCCTCAGCATACTGTGCCCTCCATACTGTGCCCTCACACTGGCCACCATGCTGCCCCTTCTCTATACTGCCTACCTCCTTCACTATACAGTCACTATACCGCACCTCAGTCTCACATTCCCCCTCCTCAGCATACTGTGCCTCCATACTGTGCCCTCACACTGCCCACCATGCCGCCCCTTCTCTATAATGTCTACCTCCTTCACTATACAGTCACTATACCGCACCTCAGTCTCACATTCCCCCTCCTCAGCATACTGTGCCCTCCATACTGTGCCCTCACACTGGCCACCATGCCGCCCCTTCTCTATAATGTCTACCTCCTTCACTATACAGTCACTATACTGCACCTCAGTCTCACATTCCCCCTCCTCAGCATACTGTGCCTCCATACTGTGCCCTCACACTGGCCACCATGCCGCCCCTTCTCTATACTGCCTACCTCCTTCACTATACAGTCACTATACCGCACCTCAGTCTCACATTCCCCCTCCTCAGCATACTGTGCCTCCATACTGTGCCCTCACACTGCCCACCATGCCGCCCCTTCTCTATACTGCCTACCTCCTTCACTATACAGTCACTATACCGCACCTCAGTCTCACATTCCCCCTCCTCAGCATACTGTGCCTCCATACTGTGCCCTCACACTGCCCACCATGCCGCCCCTTCTCTATACTGCCTACCTCCTTCACTATACAGTCACTATACCGCACCTCAGTCTCACATTCCCCCTCCTCAGCATACTGTGCCCTCCATACTGTGCCCTCACACTGGCCACCATGCTGCCCCTTCTCTATACTGCCTACCTCCTTCACTATACAGTCACTATACCGCACCTCAGTCTCACATTCCCCCTCCTCAGCATACTGTGCCCTCACACTGCCCACCATGCCGCCCCTTCTCTATAATGTCTACCTCCTTCACTATACAGTCACTATACTGCACCTAAGTCTCACATTCCCCCTCCTCAGCATACTGTGCCTCCATACTGTGCCCTCACACTGCCCACCATGCCGCCCCTTCTCTATACTGCCTACCTCCTTCACTATACAGTCACTATACCGCACCTCAGTCTCACATTCCCCCTCCTCAGCATACTGTGCCCTCCATACTGTGCCCTCACACTGGCCACCATGCTGCCCCTTCTCTATACTGCCTACCTCCTTCACTATACAGTCACTATACCGCACCTCAGTCTCACATTCCCCCTCCTCAGCATACTGTGTCCTGACACTGGCCACCATGCTGCCCCTTCTCTATACTGCTTATGTTCCCCACTACCCAGGCTCTATACTATGCCCCTCACACTTTTCTCCACCAATACTCTCCACTTACAATTTTCTCCCACCATACTGCTGCCTCACACTTTTTAATGGTGCCCCCCTGATTGCCGTGCAGGGGAACATATGCCGCATGCCCCCCAAAGGTACGCCCCTGTACAGTGTACAGGAGAATACATGACTGGTACACAATATACTGTGATACAGACATCAGAGGTTATACAATATACACATTATTATATACCATCTGATGTGTGTACACAGTATATCACACTACTCTCTCTGTACGCTGGATGTGGTATACCATGTGCACAGATATACAATCCCCTGCACTGATCACACCTGGGCCTACAGGACAGGATGTAACATATTCTATATGTAATATGGGCCATATAGTGTAATGTGTGCTGCAGGCTCAGATGTGATCAGTGCAGGATTCTGTGTAGTGATGTCTCTGCTGGAGATCAGTGTGAGTTATTGCAGGGGAGGGATGAGGCCGATGACCCGGCACTGACAGCCCGACCTGATCTGCTGCAGTTCAGACTCCGGCAATAACTCACACTGATAGCAGAGTGGCCGCTGACACTATGGAACCGGTCTGGTGTTATCAGCGGCGTCCTGCTCCCTCCTCACTGCAGCCCCCTGCCCGGCCGGCACCATGATTAATGACCTCATACTTACCGGGATCCACTGAGACCTCCGGTCCTCCCACAAGCTCCTCTACGGCAGGAAGAAACAGCAGCGCGGTGACGTCATCCTGGCACACGCAGCCCACACAGCGTGCAGTGGGCGTGTCTGCAGTACAGTAATGGCCAGGATTGAAATACCTTAAAGGTACAGTGCGGTCTTGAACCACTGCGACATTAATAAAATGGCGGACACACAGATGGTGGTGGGGGCCCCCTTAGAGGCTTTTGTGGTGGGGGCCCCTGGGCTGAAGCCCCGTCTGCCCCGCCTATAATCCGGCCCTGGGGATAAAAGTACCCTGTCAGGGATAAAAGTTCCCCAATCTTCCAATCGGTGCGGTTTCCACTTGTCGAGTTTCACTAATCAATAAGTTATCACCTACCTAACCTGTGGATCGGTGATAACTTGTCACCAAAGATCCCCCTTACTGCAAACTACTGTAATTGTACATCAGTTATGGTGCACATAAGATGTGCAGGAGCCGCCTGTGCTTTACACTCAATGCTCTACTATAATGGGGTCAGGGGATAACAGCTAATTAGGTATTTTCATATAGCTGTAGGGTGGGATCCTAGAGTCAATTCCCCCTGTGGGCCCCAGACACCCCAGTCCAACCCTGCTACTAAGGAGTGACCATACAGGGTGCCCACATTTTTGCATTAGCCCATTTTCGTTTTTTATCCATTTTAAAATGTAAAAGATGAAACATTTTTTTTCCCTTTTAAAGATCATTTCTTCAACCTTCTTAACTGTTTACAATACCAATAATTTTTATCAGGGGTGCTCAAACGTATACATGTCACTGTATACTTCCCTGTATTTAATACTACCATACAACCCCGTTAACTTTTGCACCTTTTCTTTGATCGAACATTTTGCGATTCAATTAAAGCTTTAAATGCTCGTTCACACGCTCTATAGCTGCCATTTGTCTCTTTTCCCCTTTCTTTAATCAAGTTTCCATCTCCTTGTGTACGCTTCTCTTATAATTAGTATTCAGACACTGAAATTGATAATTGGCTTGCACTCTAAAATGTTTTATGAACGCACATGGAGCGGGGAGGATATATTTGCATATTTTATTGCTTATATTTGTAGGACACATTGTTTCTTTATGATATTATATTTCTCATTTAAATTGTCTGAGAAATCTGCTTCATTTTCAATAGCTTTTATTGGCGATGTGCATGTCTATTGTCTTAAAGACCGGTATGTATTTATTTGCCACTGACTCAGACTACAGTCATGCCTTATTGTTTTCTGTCTCTGGAGTTTCATTTATATGCTTCATGTGCACCCAAGTAGAAAGTTTTTACCTAGCCCTGTGCGAACAATCTCTAGATACAGAGATCTTTCACATAAATTGACACGTGAGATAAATTAGCTTTGTAGGTGCAGCAAAGAAAAAACACTGTTGAAAGGAGTTGAACAGTTCACATCTGCACTCTGTTACCGGTGTGGTCTGTGTATGCCTTTCATATACATTAACGTGGGCCAGTTTATCTAATTGAACATGCCAGGGTAGAGTTCAACAGTATTTTCCATTACAATGTCTCGTCACTAAAGAAGAGGTAATTAGACGCGAGTCTAATAAATGTACATGGGAGACAAAATTCATGACTTAATGGAGCTATAAAGCCTTTTTGGAGGGTGTGAAGTTTCATCTGTATTATATAAATATTTGGACAGTGCTCGTAAAGCCAAACACATTGTGGGTCAATAGCTGGATGATACCACGGTTATGGAAGGTTAGCAGCAAAATTATATTCTAGATAATAAAGAAATAATTGTATTGTGCCCAGAGCAATCCCTGATAGTGAAAGGAGAATGACCCAGATGTTAGGTGCTTTCTGAATTTCCGTATCATGTTCTGCACCTCAAGACATCACGTAGAGCAGTGTTTCTCAACTCCAGTCCTCAAGAGCCACCAACAGATCATGTTTTCAGGTATTCCTTGATATTAGACAGGGAATAATTCCAACACCTGTGCAACCTTAAGGAAATCCTTGAAGCCTGCTTAAGGAAAACCTGAAAACATGATCTGTTGGTAGGTCTTGACTGGACTGGAGTTGAGAAACACTGACGTAGAGTATAAATTGTCCTGGAGTAATCCTATACTACGCTCAATCCACCATGAACAAGTACAGGCACAGCTGGAGCCAACATGATGGCTGGGATGGACTACGGCGATATTCAATCAAACTGAATCAAAACGAATAAACCCATCAAATCATGAAGAGTGCCATGGTGCAGCTACATATGTACATTAGTCATCAAGGAGAGTAGGAAATCAACGGGGGCATTTGAAAGGCAAGAGGAGAGTTGGGTGTGGGTCCTGAGGGGACCTCTTGCCTTTTAAATGCACTTTTGGAACCAATAAAAGAATCTGTTTTCTGGAACCAGATGGTATGTGCCACATTTATGCGGGGCTCAGTGTGGTGGTGCGAGGCCTTTTTTCTTCTTTCTGTCCTTGACATATGAACATTAGACCTAGCTACAAAATACCAATTTCTGCAGACTAACAGGGCCCTAATGCATGAGTAATGAGATGCACCTTGGGCAGGAGAATGAAAAGAATCTGCATGAAGGTTAATTCCAATATGGGAGACTTAAGCGGGCTTCACACTTTACAATATATCTTAGGCCTAAAACACACTTCCGCATAAAAACCGTACGTGTCACACATTCCGTTTTTCGGGTCCGTGTTCCGTTTTTTATGCGCGTTTCTCCGGTACGTATGACATCCGTGAGATGGGGTATGCTAGCCGTGTGTGCGTGTGGAATGGCTGTGTATTCGTACGTGTAATGTCCATGTGAAATGTTCTGTGTGTGATGCACAATGTCGTTGATACATGTCGGCTGACAGCAGACAGAGTTGCGCGATGAGAATGAACTCGGGTGAACTTCACCCGACTTCATTGTCATACCGCGGCTCTGTCTGGGTGTCGCGTACTGAAGGACTCACCGGTGACCACTAATCCCCTGAGTGACTGAAGTAAGCAGCGCGATTAGCGCTGCTGTCACTCAGGATATCCGCGGCTAGCTGGAGTCCTCCCCCCGAGACCACAACTCACCTGTGACTTCATCGCTGTCACTCGGGCGACTTGCTGTCACAGATGGAGGATCCAGCGGTGGCCGCGAGTAACCTCAGTGACCGCAAAGCTGATCGCGCGGCTCACCTCAGTTGCTGCGTGGAGCTGACAGGTGCTGCGGTGTTCTTCTGCAGCTCCTGTCACCTTCATGTAGCAGAGCTGGAAGCGACGCGAGACCTCCGTGGATTATGCCGGACATGGATGGGTTTTTGGGGCTTAATACATTGGTGAACGAGGGTATTGGTTATTGTTTTTATTGCAAATAAAGGATTTTTCGTTGTGTGTGTTTATTAACTTTAAATTAGAGGTTAATCATTGGGGGTGTCTCATAGATGCCTGGAATGATTAATCTAGGACTTAGTGGCAGCTATGGGTTGCTGCCATTAACTCCTTATTACCCCGATTGCCAACGGACCAGGGCAAATCAGGAAGAGCCGGGTAGAGTTCCAGAACTATCGCATCTAATGGATGTGGCAATTCTGGGTGGCTGCTAGCTGATATTTTTAGGCTGCGGGGCTCCCCATAACGTGAAGCTCCCCATCCTGAGAATACCAGCCTTCAGCCGTATGGCTTTACCCTGGCTGGTATCAAAATGTATGATCTCTTCAGATCGTATATACGACCTGGGCGTGTCGCATCGCATACGAGATCGCATATGAAATCGTAGCCTGTAAAGCAGCCTTTAGGCTCCTTTCACATTGCATTCTGCTCTCCGTTCAGTGGACCTGTCAGGATTTCCGTCTGAATCCCCCGCAAAACGGGTTTCGGACATATGCGCCGATGACTATAATGGTGCAGACGGAGTCACCATGTGCTCTGTTGTGCACCATTTTCGGGGGTATACGCTTTCTACACAGTATACTATGTTTGCGTGTCCGCCTCCAGAAAGCATATATACCCAAAAATGGTGCACGATAGAGCACACGGTGACATGGTGACTTCGTCTGCACCATTATAGTCAATGGCCCCGTTGGCGTATATGTCCAAAACCTGTTTTGCAGGGGGTTCGGATGGAAGCCCTGATGGGACCACTAAACGGACATCAGAATGCAATGTGAAAGGGGCCTTACTTATCTTTCACTAGGATCTAGAAGTTTAAAAAAAAAAATGGTTTCTTTGACAGATATCTATTATAAATAGGTGCAATTAAGCGCTGAAGCTTAATATACTGACACAGTAATGTGTAGCATATTGAGGTGATACTTCTATTACGATTTAAACTGGATGAATTTATGGTCTTGAATGCATCTTCCAATGGGAATCCAGGTCTCATACACACATCCCTAATGTTGTCATGTCTATATGGATAATTAATTTTGAAAACAATAATCATAGGCAATTAAGTTAATTTCTTCAAGAGTTAAGGCCGCTTTACACGCTGCAACATCACTAGCCGATGCTAGCGATGTTGAGCGTGATAGCACCCGCCCCCATCGCACAGCCGATGTGTGGTGATCACTGTTGTAGCGAACATTATCGCTACGGCAGCGTCACATGCACATGCCTGCTCTGCGACGTCGCTGTGCCCGGCGAACCACCTCCTTTCTAAGGGGGCAGTTCGTTCAGCGTCACAGCAGTGTCACTGAACCGCCGCACAATAGAAAAGGAGGGGAGGAGATGAGCGGCCGGAACATGCCGCCCACCTCCTTCCTTCCTCCTTTTCCGGTGGACGCAGGTAAGGAGATGTTTGTAGCGATGTGTGCATGTGCACATAGCGATGTGTGCTGCCGCAGGAACGAAAAACAACATCGTTACTGCAGCAGCAACGATAATTGGGAAGGGACCCCCATGTCACCGATGAGCGATTTTGAACGTTTTTGCGATGATTCAAAATCGCTCATAGATGTCACACGCAACGACATCGCTAAAACGGCCGGATGTGCGTCACAAATTCCGTGACCCCAACGAGATCGCTTTAGCGATCTCGTAGCATGTAAAGCCACCTTTAGACTGAGGCCACATGGAGTTATGTGCGAGACCTCACATGACATTTGGCTCATGCTCGCAGCACAACGGCAGCCGAGTGTTATTCGAGGGTCGTGCAACTGTGGTCTGATCGTGCGATCAGACCACAGCTGCAGAGGGTGGGGGGCCGGCGCTGTGGAGGAGAGGGACAGCGCTGCGGAGGGGAGGGCCGGCGCTGGGGAAGGGAGTGTCGGCGCTGCGGAGGAGAGGGAGGGATTTATCTCCCTATCTCCTCCGTTGTCAGCTATTGCAATTCTCGCACTGTACTCGCGTTACACCGGTGTAACGCGAGTGTAGTGCGATGTTTCTCTCGCCCCATGGACTTGAATGGGTGTGAGTGAAACAGGATCGCATTCCACCCGCAGCATGCTGTGACTCTTTTCTCGGTCCGATTAGGGCTGAAAATAATCGGTCATGGGTTCTGCCCATATGTCACGCTCCCGGTGTCCCAGCAGCGCTCCTTACCTACTGAGCCGGTTTCACCATCCAGGCACCGCTCCGTACCCACTGATCTGGTCGCACCTGCATTGCACCGCTCCGTGCTCACTGATCCAGTCTCGCCATCGCACCAGCGCTCCTTGCTAACTGGTCCAGTCCATGCATCCACCGGTCATGCCTGCCGCTCCCGCTCTTGCTCCCCTGAGTCCTGTTCCAGGTCTCAGGAGTCTGACTCTAACTGATGCCTCTGTATAGGAACGGGCCGTGGCCGCTCACCTGGTCTTATAGGCCCAGCACTGCTGCAACAGGAAATGACCTGAGGCTGTGCTGGGTATATAGGACTGGCCTTTCCATGTGGGCGGGGCCTGATCATCGCTTGTGTTTCCTTGCTTTGTCTTGTGTGCTAGGTGCTCAGGTCCTTTTGTTCCTGTTTCCTGTATTACTGCCTTTGGCCTGCGCCACACATCCGTGCCTCCGGCACGTGTTTGTCATTTTTTACACGTACCGGTGGCACGGAGACACTTTAACCAATGCTACCCTATTGTAGCAGGCACACACACGTAAAACCACACGGAACGTGTGTCCGTGTGCGTTTGTACGTGTGTGCGTTTTTGAAAGCGCTGACATGTCCGTTTTTTCACCGGCAGCACGGGTGTCACACGGCCCGCACCCGCACCACACGGGTGTAGTGTGGATGCGGTCCCGTGTGACACGCGCCGGAGAAAACACACATGTCATTGAAAAAAAACCAAAACATTAACTCACCTTCTCCAGCCCTCCTGTCTCTGCCGCTGCTGCCTCTTGCTGCCGACCGCCGCTCATTATTCTCATTGAATATTCACTTCACTGCCTGGCAGCAGCAGCAGCGGGGAGACGGGAGGGCTGGAGACCGAGGATCAGCACCACGGACAGCAGCGCGGACATCAGGAAGGACCAGGTGAGTATAATAATTACCGATTCTACGTGTGCTATCGCGGATAGCACACGTAGAACACACGTGTCACGCACGTACCAGAGACACGTACTTACCTGCACGCAACACGCAGGGAAAATACATGTCTCTCGGCACGTGCGTGAATTTCACGTGAGTGTGGCAGAGGCCTTAAAGTACACTGTGACCCTAGTGATCTGGTCCTGTCTTTGCTTCCTGATACCTGCACCTGTTCCTGTACTGTCCTATGGGACTCCATGACCCTGGTGACCTGGTTCTTCACGTTCCTGCCATGCTAGTGCTCCAGCTACCGTGTACACTGCCCTCCAGATGGGGTGCTCGGTCCAGTGGATCCACCTCCCGGGCCTACCAGTCCTCCCCGGCCCTCACACCATAGTGTAATATTGGTCCGAATGGAATGCGATTTTTTTTTATCGCATTCCATTCGCACTGGTTTTCTCGCTGTGTGCCCTAGGCCATAAGGTCCCAACACACATTACATCAACAACTTTAGCCAACAGTCTAATATGTATTGGGGCCTGGACAACTAGTTATCAGGCGAGATGTCAAATGGACATATCCAATTACAGATTTCCAATCGCTTTGTTCTACTGGTTTTAAAACGTTGCCAGACGAATGGCACCAGCTTTTTCATAAAGAACACATCTCGATTGGCTGTGCATGGGAGAGCTTGCTGAGATGGCGGTAAGCTGAATGATCAGCTGGTAGCCATCTAATATGTATGGCAGCTTTAGGCTCCACTGAACTTTATCATTTATACTCTGCCGCAGTTCAGAACGGACGTTTTGAGGGCTCGTCTGTAAATAGATGTGTCTATGAGCACTCAATTGAAGTATTAGTACTCGGGATACCAAAAGACTATTTTTTGGATGTGTATGTATGAACAGGTCTGTACACCTCTATACAGAATAGTCTCTGACAACCTCCACTTTGGGACTGAATTGCCACAAACATTTGTATTGAATATTATAGCACTTTTTAAGTTTAAGCAACTTAAAGCAATGTCTAACTCTAAAAGCCGCTTTACACGCAACGACATCACTAACGAGATGTCGTTGGGGTCATGATGCACATCCGGCCTCGTTGGGACGTCGTTCCATGTGACACGTATGAGCGACCGCTAACGATGCAAAATACTCACCAAATCGTTGATTGTTGACACGTCATCCATTTCCCAAATGTTGTTGCTGCTTTTGGACGCAGGTTGTTCGTCATTCCTGAGGCAGGACACATCGGTACGTGTGACACCCCAGGAACGACGAACAACACCGTACCTGCGTCCTCCGGCAACGAGGTGGGTGTGACTTTCATGCGGCTGCTCTCCGCCTCTTCGCTTCTATTGGATGCCTGCCGTGTGACATCGCTGTGACGCCGCACGAACCGCCCCCTTAGAAAAGAGGCTGTTCGCCGGCCACAGCGACGTCGTTAGGAAGGTAAGTGTGTGACAGGTACTAGCTATTTTGTCCGCCACGGGCAGCGATTTGCCCGTGACGCACAAACGACGGTTGCGGGTGCGAACGCTAGCGACATCGCTAGCGATGTCGCAGCGTGTAAACCCCCCTTTATGATATGTGCCCACGATCAGGACTCGCTGCGTTCAGAACGCAGCAGGTCCTGACCTGCGGGGCCGCGTGTCTTCTCCGCAGGAGAACGCAGGAGACAGCATCTGCTTGTAGCCACGATCAGGGTTCCATGTGCTGCGGTCTCTCGCTTCTTTTCTCCCTAAGGAGGACGCATGCTATTCAGCAGCAAACAATTGCCATGCTGCGGTCTGGAAAGATGCTCCGCAGGTCAGTGTTTGCTGCGGAAAAAAGAAGCACAGTGGACACTGGATTTCTAGAAACCCCATCCACTATGCTTGTATTGTACACCGCAGTATTTCTGACGCAGCTGACGTATGCTGCGTCTAAAACGCTGTTAACACTGATCATGGGCACGCAGCCTTAGAGAACTCCTTTAATAGATAGTAAACATATACCTCAGAAGTCTTAATTTTTTTATATTGGTGATTCAGAGATTCATCAGAGATCAATGAAGTGCATACCCAGCCATCCTGGATCTCAGACTGGAAAAAAATGTCTATCCCTCTATCTATAGCCTCAAAATGAAGGACGCAGTTGACAAAGTTGAATATAGCACTGGAGCAGTGAGCCATCAGCTCAATATTTGGGATGCTGTCCTGAAAGTCGATAGCATGTCACAGATGGAGTTAACTGCAATGTTGGAGTAGGGACAGGGCCGTATTTGCCATTAGGCTCTTGAGGGCACATTCCTGGGGCGCGCCTTCTTTTTTTTCTTCTTCAAATCTTCCTCCCTCCTCCAAACTGTTTATTAAATCCGGTGTCTTTTTGGAGGCGGGAGGGGCCGCCGCAGTCATTTATAGTCGTGTCTATAAGACACGCAATATAAATGAAACTGTGAGCGCGCCGGCACTTCCGGGGTCAGAGGAGCTGCAATCAGCTCCCCACCTCGACGTGCTGCCGTGCGCTCACTGTGCAGAGGTCACAGCAGCATGAGGCAGCACCGCGCAGAGGAGGACGGGAGATGGAGCCGCCGCCACCACCACCGAGAACGGGAGATGCAGCCGCCGCAGATGCAGCCTGGAGCAGGTAAGCGCTTTACAGCCGAAGACAGCGCCGAACAAGCAACCCGGGGGGGCGCGCGCGCAACATGGAGGATAGGGGGGGGAGCATGATGGGGTTGCGCAACATGGGGGGATGGAGCACGATGGGGGTGCACATCAAGGGGGATGGAGCATGATGGGGGGGTGCAGCCTGAGGGATGGAGCACAATTGGGGAGGCGCAGCCTGGGGGATGGAGCACGATGGGGGGCGCAGCCTTGGGGATGGAGTACGATGGGGGGTGCAGCCTGGGGGATGGAGCATGATGTGGGGTGCAGCCTGGGAGATGGAGCACAATGGGGGGTGCACAGCCTGGGGGATGGAGCACGAGGGGGGGCGCAGCCTGGGGGATGGAGCACAATGGGGGGGCGTAGCATGGGGGATGGAGCACGATGGGAGGGCACAGCCTGGGGGATGGAGCACGATGGGGGGGTGCAGCCTTGGGGATGGAGCACGATGGGGGGGTGCAGCCTGGAGGATGGAGAATGATGGAGGGGTGCAGCCTGGGGGATGGAGCACAATGGGGGTGTGCAGCCTGGGGGATAGAGCACAATAGGGGTGCGCAGCCTGGGAGATGGAGCACAATGGGGGTGCGCAGCCTGGGGGGATGTAGCATGATGGGGGTGCACAGCCTGGGGGACGGAGCACGATGGGAGGGGGCGCAGCCTGGGGGATGGAGCACGATGGGGAGCACATTATGGGTGATGGAAAATGAGGGTGGTAATTAGTATATCGAATAGGAGTTGCAGTATGGAGAATGGGAGGCATGGTATGGAGAATCGGGTAACATGGGGGGACTCTATGAACATGGGGTAGCCTAAGGGGGCACGTTATTGAAAAGGGATAACATGGAAGGGGCACGGTATGGAGAAGGGGCAGCATGGGAGTCTCGGTATGGAGGTGGCTTGATATGGAGAAGGGGCAGCATGGGGGTCTTGGTATGGAGGTGGCTTGATATGGAGAAGGGGCAGCATGGGGGTCTTGGTATGGAGGTGGCTTGATATGGAGAAGGGGCAGCATGGGGGGGCTTGGTATGGAGGGGCTTGATATGGAGAAGGGGCAGAATGGGGAGCGCTCAGTTAAGAGCCTGGGAGGTCTTGGTATGCAGAATTCAAAGCATAAGGCTCATTATAGAGTAAGGACAGCATGAGGGGGCAGTGGAGTGGGGGCTACATGGAGAGGTGGGGATAGTGGAGGTCATAGTTCATAAGTGAGGAAAGTGTGGAGGGTATAATTCATAGTGAGGAGGACAGTGGGGGCTTTTCATTTGAGGGGGCATGGTGTCATATTTCACTACGGACAGTGTAGTGGAAATATGTTATAGGACAGAATAATGTAGAGGCTGTATACTATAAGTGACAAGGTGTGGGGTCATTTTTTGTGCTGTGAGCACAGTGATGGGCAATTATGAATTCTTGGGCACAGCCTAAGGCTATGTGCGCACTTTGCGTCGTCCTACTTGCGTTTCAAAACGTAAGTTTTAGAACAATAATGTTTTTGCCTTTTTGGCTTTTTGCCACAACATGCATCCTAAACGCATCAGTTTGCCTAACGTTTCCGAAGCTCAGAACTTACGTTTACCAAGCGTTTATATATGTACTATCCTGCGTTTCCGAACCTAAAATCTTGCTGCGTTTGTCACATCTTAACTATTGGCAATAAAGTTGATTGTTGTTTTGGGTCTATTTAGAATAAAAAAAAGCCAAAATAGAGATCTACTGATGTCATTTCCGACTTTGATCATAAAGTCTGCTTCTCTGCTATTTTACTTCGTTTGGAATATGCCAAATACTTTACAGAATTTTCGTTTAAGGAGGTCGCAAAGGCATCGCTTATTACTAATTTTGATGCTATTAAATCGTAGACGAAGCCTACAGGTATTTGTTTTAATTTATTTAAATAATTTTTACCTAAATTCTAAAATATAACCCATAATATATTTATTTTAGTACCAACAGCAGCAGTCGACAAGAGGAATGTGGGTACATCCCCTGTTACAGGATCGTGATGTCAAAGGGCATTTTGCTCTCTTATATGCGGATTTACGAAAGTATATTTTCTTTTTTTTTTTTATTTTTTTTAATATTTTTTTTTTTTTTTACTCTTAAATTTTTAACATAATTAGAACAGTAAAATTAATTAATATTTCATATACCTTATTATACTCAGATTTGATGACAAATTCATAGCATTTTGCCGGCTCCCTCAACAAGGTTTTGATGAATTACTGACATTATTAAGACCGAAAATTACCCACGCTGACACATATATGCGTCAAGCAATATCTGCAGAACAGAGACTTCTTGTTACTTTGAGGTATATATTTTTGCTAAAAATTTGATTTGATAACAATATTAAATCACATATTTATCTCGCAAAAAATAAAATATTATTATTTGACATTACAGATTCCTGGCTACAGGTGAAAATTTCTCTTCACTACATTTACAATTCCGACTTGGCAAAAGCACAATTTCTGGAATAATTAAAGAAACATGTCAAGCAATATGGGAAACCCTACAACCTATTGTAATGCCTACCCCTACAGAAGAAAGTTTAATCCAGATTGCTGATGATTTTTCTAATATAGCAAATTTTCCAAATTGTATTGGAGCAATTGATGGCAAGCACATCAGAATCCAGCAGCCTCCACGTTCTGGCTCTAATTTTTTTAATTATAAAAAATTTTTTTCGATAAATTTAATGGCAGTTGCTGATTCAAAATATAATTTTATAGCAATTGATGTGGGTGCCCATGGAAGTACAGGTGATTCACGTGTACTGCGAAATTCGCAAATCGGAATACAATTAATTTATAACTCTGAAATCATACCTGCCCCTGCACCAATACCAGGCTCAGAAATTACTTTCCCTTATGTTTTTGTGGCAGATGAAGCTTTTCCACTTTTACCAAATCTCCTACGTCCATTTCCAAGACGAGGATTAGATGTTCCCCGCCGCATATTCAATTACAGATTGAGCCGGGCAAGGAGATATGTAGAATGCACATTTGGAATAATGAGTAGCCAATGGCGAATTCTACATACCCCAATACAATTAAATGTATCAACAGTTGATTTTGTTATTAAAAGTTGTTGTGTTCTACATAATTTTTTGCGAAAATACAGATTTGAATTTAACGAGGAAGAAATACCATTAAACTTTCATCCTTGTCCTTCAATATCTGGTCGATTAAATAATTTAGGAGTATCAGTGAGAGATCAATTCACAGATTATTTCATGAGTGATGTTGGTGCCTTAACTTGGCAATACCGTGCAGTTGGTGCTGACCCGCAAAATAACAATTAAATGTTTAAAAAGTTTTTTTGTTTAAAGGGATGACATTTATTTTTTCAATATCATCAAACAAATGCACGAAAAAGCAAAGCCAACAAAGAGTATACTTTTTTTACATTGTTGTATTAATAATAAGTATGGTTTATGTATTTTTGTTTGCAAAATACTAAACCAAAATCATCCTATCTTTAATTCAAATGAAAATGCTTTAACATCATAATTAAATTTACATTTTGCACATGCATTTTTTTTTTTTTAATTTTTGTTTTGAGAAAAAAACCATTTTGCAAAAAAATAAAAACAAAAATGACTAAATCATGGCTGTGAAAATAATTCATTTGTGTAAAAACCAGACATTTGTTCGTTTGGTCTATTTCTCACAATATTAGTTGTGTGATAATTCTCACTAATAGATTGAGAATATTCTTTGCTTTGTTTCATAGGGTTATAAGGTTGTATATTTTGGGCAGAATATGTATCCGGACATTCAGAATACAAACCAACTCTTTGTTTGTTTGTTTGGAAATGTGGTTGTGACTGAGTTAGAACTAATGGGTTGTTTTTCTGTTCAAATGTTTTTTCACAAAGATGAACTATTTCACCACCTGTTGGAAATTTACCTTCATCCTCAAAACAGGCCAATAAACCACAGATAGCAGTCATACATGCAGAGGTTTTTTTTTTTTCAGGTAATTTTCTTAAACGAAAAGCGACACTAATGGCAAAATTGTCAAACTCATCATCTTGGGTTGCTGATTTTAATATTTCAATAGTTTGATTTGTTAATTGATCTTGGTTTATTTCTTTATTGCTTGGAATAATTTTTTTTTTTCCTTTTGCTTTCTGATAACTCACAGGTTGGGGATCTTGATTTGTATTGGAAACAGATGGTTCCAATGATCTGGTTTCAACATCAGACTCCAGATGTGTTTGTTCGGTATTAATTTCTTCCTCAATGGCTGGTTGTATTTGTGCAGGATTGATATTATCTTGTGATCTATCCATGTTCTTTTTCGGAGCGATATTTCCGTCGGTCCTTTATTTTGTATTAACAAAAAAAAATAATATTTTTTTTAAATTAGTGCATTTTACTAAAAAATGTATTTTCTAAATTTTTGTTTTTGTTCTTCATTTAATATATATAAAATTTTGAAAAAAATTAACACTTACGGTCTTAAAACGCGGCCAGAACTTAAGAATTTCAAATCATTATAATAAATAAAATTTGGTTTAACTGGCGAGGATCCACTTTTACCAGGTTCAAATCTGATTTTATTGAATCTGTCACGGACTGATCTCCATCGCTTCCGTACATCATTTTCTATGTATTTAAAGAAAATTTAATTTAAAACTTTTTTGCTAAAATGTAACATATTTAATGAAGATTAGGATTCAAATTGCAATTAAACACATACCAATCTTAGTTTGGAGGCTTTTATTTGCCTCATGCCATTGGGGATATAATTCTTGACAGATCAATAACCAGCTTTCGTCACGTTTGTTTTTTTGCATGTACTCAGGCGACGTGGGATCCCATAAACATGGCATTGATTCAACCTTAAGTTAGCGAAAAAATTTAAAAATAAATATAATAGTATTCTATTTGATATTTTAAAAATAAATATAATATCGTGTATATTAACAAAATCTTCCAATTTTAGGAGATTACACATTTAATATCATAAATAAATAAAACAACTTACCAGACTAATAAGTTTGGAGACATCCAATCTCAAGCGCTTATACCAAGTCATGTTGTATATTATAGTCTGCTTTGATGGAGCAACCACACAATGTTTCTGATCTGTGCAGCAAACTTGTTTGCACATGGATCAATTTATTGTTAAGCGGATGTGACGCAAAATTAACTATTTGGGTGGTCATTGGTGAATTTACATAGTTGTGTTCATGATTTTCAAAACGCAATTCATATGACTATGAAACGCATATGAGACGGATGAAATTTTGACAAAAGTTCATTTAGTACGTTTCTCATTGACTTCAATGTGATGAAAACGTAACTAAAAAGGCAAAAACAATTGACAGGGTCCTTTTCTGAACGCATGGTTTTTGACCAAACTTATGCAAATTTTGACATGCGTTTGTAAACGCAAAGTGTGTACAAGAATTCAAGATTTCTCATTGACTTTAATGGAAAATCAAAACGCATGCATTTGGGCACAAAAACGCTGCAGTTCAAAACTGACTCTAAAAGCAGCGGAAACGCAGGTGAAAACGCAAAGTGTGAACATAGCCTAAGGCTTACTTATGGTGGTTACTCTTTAGTGAGGAGCATTACATTGACATGGTTTGTCTTAAAGAGAATCTGTCACCAGGTTTTTGCCACCTAATCTGAGTACTGTACTCACAGCAAATTATGCGGGGTGCAGCCGGGCCTCTTAATACGGCCGTGCATAGTGGAATTTCTGTCCCTTACATGCTGCAGTGAGTAGTGTCCGAGTAACCCACCTAATCTAATAGTAAGGGCGTGGTAATAGGTTGCTGGCTGGACACCATGCGCATACAAGTGTGAACAGTGCCCTATGCGCGCCACTAGTGTGCAATTTACCTTGCACCTGTGAAGTGTCCATCATGTTGAAAGGCTTGTCTGCATCCTGTTTGTGCATTAGTTGTGTTGCCCTGGGCTAACTGGACTGGTTGCCATTTTTTGCTGAGTACATTTTATAATACATTTTTGGGGGAGTTTTTATCTCCTCTTCTTGGTGCTATTTTTGCCACCTAATCTTAGTGCAACATAATGGAGGGGGCAGAGATCCTGATTCCAGCGATGTGTCACTTACTGGGCTGGTTAGTGTAGTTTTGATAAAATGACAGTTTAATCAGCAGTAGTTATCATTACAGGACTATTTGGTGTGCTGCAGGTAGTCCAGCATATTCATGAGCTCTGTATAACTGCTAGATCTGCAGCAGAGAATATGACAGTAAACAGCTCAGTAAGTGACACATCACTGGAATTAGAGGCTCTGCATCTACATTATGCTGCTCTCAGATGGGGGAGAAAAAACCTGGTGACAGATTCCCTGTATGGACACCATTTCGGTATGTGCTGCAGAAGACCAGACGAGAGGGGAGTCTTAGGAGACGCAGCACAATGTGTTGCTAAGAACGATGACATTTTAAAGGAGTCTTTTACTCCCAAATTGCCAATTAATCTGCAGACACATTTATACAGTGGACGTCACACTGGCATATACAGTTTTAACATAATATTTTATTATTTATATGTAGACGGTTCTGTCCCCCCTGGTGCGGCCGATATCTTGGTGGACTTTTCTATTTGCATGTTAAAGATAGTCCCTCGTCTTAACTGACAGACGTCCATTGGCGAGAGTCAGTGCTGTATAAAATGACTTAGCATTTCTGCACCTGTCCTGACACTGGAGGAGCAGAGTAGCACTCCAAGTGTCAGTGTGGGTGTGCGCGCAGTGTGACTGCATTATCAGTGTGGGTGTGCGCGCAGTGTGACTGCATTATCAGTGTGGGTGTGCGCGCAGTGTGACTGCAGTGTCAGTGTGCGTGTGCGTGCAGTGTAACTGCAGTGTTAGTATGGGTGCGCATGCAATGTGACTGCAGTGTCAACGTGGGTGCGCACACAATGTGACTGCAGTGTCAGCGTGGGTGTGCACGCAGTGTGACTGCAGTGTTAGTGTGGGTGTGCACGCAGTGTGACTGCAGTGTAAAGGTGGCTGTGGTGGTGTAAAAGCAGGCAGTGTAATGTGGCAAGGTGGCAGTGTAAAAGTGTCACAGCGGGTGTGCACACCACACTGCAGGAGCACAGCTGCACACTCCAAGCGTCAGTGCACCTGTAACGGGGTGCCAGGGGCGCCTCTGGGCTTGTAGTCGTGGCCCCTTCTGTCAGGCTTACCCCTGGCTCCGCCGTCACTATCGGGACGGGAGATGTCTTGGTGGGGCAGAGTGTGGTGGTGCAGATGTCGTCCGGCGCACAAATACTCTTCAGGCATGGTTCAATGCAAATAACAAACATGTTTTATTCTTCGCAATTCTCCACACTTGGCAGTAACAAAACACAGTGCTGTGGCGCTTCCTTTAGCTGGGGGAAAGCCTGCCCTAGCGTCCCCTCAAGTGGGTGACTTGCCTGACTACTCCTCTTCGCCCGGCTCCCACTTCTGGCTACCCACAGCCCGGACCCACACCGGACTGCTTCACCCTACGAGGTTCCGCCCGCTCCTTTTCTCTCCGGCTTCCCTGTTCTTCCAGCTCCCTTCTTTCTTTCTTTCTTTCTGCCCACTCAGCTCCACACTCTGCCCCTGGCTGTTTCTTCTCTCCCGTCCCGGACACAACTGCCTTCAGCACACACACTTCCTTTCCCCCTAAGATGCCGGCTCCTCCTCCCTCCTCTACAGTTTCTATGGGGACAGCATTAACCACTTCAGAGAAAACCTGTGCTTCCTTGTAAGGGGTCTGCCCACCCCTTACACACCCAACACAGGAGGAGCACAGCGGCACACTCCAAGCGTCAGTGCACACAACACTGGAGGAGCACAGCGGCACACTCCAAGCGTCACAGCGGGTGTGCATACAACACTGGAGGAGCACAGCTGCCCACTCTAAGCGTCAGTGCACCCAACACAGGAGGAGCACAGCGGCACACGCCAAGTATCAGTGCACACAACACTGGAGGAGCACAGCGGCACACTCCAAGTGTCAGTGCACCCAATACAGGAGGAGCATAGCGGCACACTCCAAGCATCAGTGCACCCAACACAGGAGGAGCACAGCGGCACACTCCAAGCGTCAGTGCACACAACACTGGAGGAGCACAGCGGCACACTCCAAGCGTCACAGCGGGTGTGCATACAACACTGGAGGAGCACAGCTGCCCACTCTAAGCGTCAGTGCACCCAACACAGGAGGAGCACAGCGGCACACGCCAAGTATCAGTGCACACAACACTGGAGGAGCACAGCGGCACACTCCAAGTGTCAGTGCACCCAATACAGGAGGAGCACAGCGGCACACTCCAAGTATCAGTGCACCCAACACAGGAGGAGCACAGCGGCACACTCCAAGCATCAGTGCACCCAACACAGGAGGAGCACAGCGGCACACTCCAAGCGTCAGTGCACCCAACACAGGAGGAGTACAGCGGCACACTCCAAGCGTCAGTGCACCCAACACAGGAGGAGCACAGCGGCACACTCATAGTGTCAGTGCACCCAACACAGGAGGAGCACAGCGGCACACTCCAAGCGTCAGTGCACCCAACACAGGAGGAGTACAGCGGCACACTCCAAGCGTCAGTGCACCCAACACAGGAGGAGCACAGCGGCACACTCATAGTGTCAGTGCTGCGTTCTGATGCCTGGATCCTGTGTCTGTAGCTGCCACTCAATGCACCTGGAATTATAGTAAGTGAGTGGCTCCAGTGAGGAGGGGGACACGGCGCTGTTATGTGCGGTCTGCTCACTTCAACAACCTTCCTCCTCCTTGAATCTGCAGTCAAATACAGGCAGCAACCAGGTGTCAGAACGTACCTGCAGTCATATTGTGTGCACACCCACACCGACACTGCAGTCACATTGCATGCGCACCCACACTGACACTGCAGTCACATTGCATGCACACCCACACTGACACTGCAGTCACATTGCATGTGCACCCACACTGACACTGCAGTCACAATGCATGCACACCCATACTAAAGGCCGCTTTACATGCTGCGACATCGCTAGCCGATGCTAGCGATGTCGAGTGTGATAGCACCCACCCCCATCGTACGGCCAATATGTGGTGATTGCTGCCGTAGCGAACATTATCGCTATGGCAGCATCACACACACATACCTGCTCTGCGACGTCACTGTGACCGGCAAACCGCCTCCTTTCTAAGGGGGCAGTTCGTTCAGCGTCACAGCGACGTCACAGCAGCGTCACTGAACCGCCGCCCAATAGAAAAGGAGGGGAGGTGATGAGCGGCCGGAACATGCCACCCACCTCCTTCCTTCCTCCTTTTCTGGTGGACGCAGGTAAGGAGATATTTGTCGTTCCAGCAGCGTCACACATAGCGATCTGTGCTGCCGCAGGAACGACAAACAACATCGTTACTGCAGCAGCAATGATAATTGGGAAGGGACCCCCATGTCACCGATGAGCGATTTTGAACAGTTTTGCGACGATTCAAAATTGCTCATAGGTGTCACACGCAACGACATCGCTAAAGCGGCCGGATGTGCGTCACAAATTCCATGACCCCCAACGAGATCGCTTTAGCGAACTCTCGAACCCCATATAAAACAATGGGAGGCAATCACAAACACATAAAAACACATTATAAATGTACACATACAGTTAATAAACATTGCCATAACACTTACCTGTCCCCGCGATCCGTCCTGCACTCTGTCTCCCGCAGCTTTTCCATCGGATAATCGCTGCGTCCTCCCGGTAACCAGCAGTGATGATAGGACCTATTGTGACGTCAAAATAGCATGTGACCAGTCACGTGTCTATTATCTCATTGGCTACAGACTGGTCACATGGCTTGGACGTCATGCTAGGTCCTGTCATTGCATCTCTCCAATACACGGTGCACGTTTGTGTATCGCCGTGTACCGGCGACATGCTCTGGCACATGGTCAACTTCCCGTTCTGCTTCCCCGTTCCATTATTGACCGGCTGACACAGCCAGTAAATAACGGAGATCACCGTTGCCATGGCAATGCGCCTGTTAGCGGTGACGTCACCGCTAACAGCCGCAGCGGCACCGGGAATCACGTGATCGGAGCACCGTTGCTATGGCAACCCGTCTGTTAGCGGTCACGTTACCGCTAACAGCCAGCAGCACTGACCACTCACGGAGTGAAAAGCCTGCACGGGGAGCAGCGTCTTTCTCCCATGCAGTGCTGCTGATGGAGCAGAGCTGCATGTGTTGAAGCAGAAAGAAGACAGAAGACCATGGATCGTGGAGGGATAAGAGGGAGTAATAAAGATGGAGTCTCTAAGTGTGTCTGTGTATTTATTTCTATTAAAGTATTTTTTCTCTGTGTGGTGTCTTTTTTTTAACCCTTTATTGGAGATTCTTAATGGCCGGGTCAAACTTGCCAGACATTAAGAATCTCTGGCTTAATACTAGCTAGTAAAACAAAGCTAGTATTACCTCATTATTACCCAGCAAGCCATCCGGCTTCAGGGCTGCTGAAGAGTTGGATACAGCACCAGATGATAGCGCTTCTATGAGAACGCCATTTTTTGGGGCGGCTGCGGACTGCAATTCGTAGCAGAGGGGCCCAGAAACCTCGGGCTAACCTGTGCTGCGGATTCCAAACCCCAGCTGCCTAGTTGTACCCGGCTGGACACAAAAATGGGGCGAAGCCCACGTCGTTTTTTTTTAATCATTTCTTGAAATTCATGAAATAATTAAAAAAAAGGGCTTCCCTATATTTTTAGTTCCCAGCCGGGTACAAATAGGCAGCTGGGGGTTGGGGGAAGCCGTACCTGCCTGCTGTACCTGGCTAGCATACAAAAATATGGCGAAGCACACGTCATTTTTTTTTTGTAGTTTTTTGGCAAAAAAAATAAAAAATGCTTCCCTGAATTTTCCATTGCCAGTGAAGGTAACACCAAGCAGTGGGGGTTGGCAGCCAGTAGCTGCTTGGATTACCCTTAGCTAGCAATACAAAAAATGCACCGGGAGCCCATATATATTTTTTTTAATTATTTATTTAAATAACTAAAAACAAAAAAAAAAGGGGTTCCCTGTATTTTGATTGCTGGACATCACAGTGCTGTAAAAATAAATCTATAAAAAAATGGCGTAGCGCTCAGCAGTATTTTTGATTCTGAGTGCAGATAAAAGGAGACAGCTACGGGTTGCCACCCCCATCTGCCTGGCGTTACCTTGGCTGGCAATCAAAATACAGGGAACCCCATTTATTTTTTTTATTTAAAAAAATAGTTAAAAAAAAAATGAAGTTGGGTCCCCCCATTTTTGATAGCCAGCTAGGGTAAAGTAGATGGCTGTAGCCTGAAAATCACAGCTGGCAGCTTTACCGTAGTTGGGGATCCAATGTGGAGGTCACCCCAGGCTCTTTTTTTATAATTATTTTATATAAATATTAATAATTACAAAAAAAGTAGGGTCCCCCCCAAATTGGATCACCAGCCAAGGTAAAGCGGACAGCTGTGGTCTGGTATTCTCAGTGTGGGAAGGTCCATAGTTATTGGCCCTTCACAGCCTAAAAATAGCAGGCCGCAGGCGCCCCAGAAGTGGCGCATCCACTAGATGCGCCAATCCTGGCGCTTCAGCCCGGCTCATCCCGTGCCCTTGTGCAGTGGCTAACAGGGTAATAAATGGGGTTGATACTAGCTGTAATGTCACCTGACATCAAGCCCAGCAGTTTGTGATGTCATGGCGTCTATCACATACCCGACATCACAAACTGTCAGTACTAACAAAACAAATAGACAAAAAAAATGTATTTGTGAAAAAACACTCCCCAAAACATTCCCTCTTTCACCAATTTATTGTACGGAATAAAATAAGGGGGTCCCACGATGCTCTGGACCGTCTAGAATATGGGGGGACACGCTCAGGGAATGTATCCCCCATTTTCTAGGAGTTCAGACCCTCCATGTGAGGAGTGTGGGTGCAATGAATCTGCACCCACACTCCCTGGGTCCACAGCAGCAGAGTCCATGTCGTAAGTGTTGCTACCAAAGCTGCAATGCCCTGCTCATGAGGTAAGGGCATGGCTAATCAGGAGAACTATTCTACATTTCCAAATATTGGTATTTGCTGATATTATTGCTATTCCACCTACTATATATTGGCGATAGGATCTTGGAGATGGAATACCCCTTTAAGTCCAGTTATCCAGCTGAATGAATACTAAACAACAGAGCTCGCTATTTAGACATGTTTTCTTGTGGCGTATAACGGACTCTCATGTTTGGTAGTCGTTCAGCAGGGCAACTATGAAATCAAATACCTCCATTTGGAAATGTAGTATAGCTCTCCTGATCAACTATGTTCCTTACCTCATGAGCAGGGCATTGCAGTAGCTTACAGATGCATGGTTACCACCACTCACTGTGTCTGAACACAGGAAGCTGAGCTGACAGCCGCTGTGTGCATGCGGCAGCGTCTATTGTGAAGGAGGGGGGCCGCGGGGGATCAACGCTGCACAGGTACCGTGGGACACCGGGGAACACCGGTGGGGTTATAGGGGATGACCTGGCAGGGCCTAGGGAGGAGTTTTCTGTCGCATGTGTCATGGCACATGCGACAGAAATCAGAGGAGTAGGGTGAATGCGGCCGGCGCGCTGCTGTGCGCGTGACCATCTTGGATTTCCGGGAGGGGGTCGGGGCACTTTGGCGACACCGGGGGACCGGGGAGGAGATTTATCACCCATCTGACATGTTTGTTCATGCCAGATGGGAGATAAATAATTTTTTACCGGCGCTGTCATTTACTATAACGTGATCATCGGTATACGGTGTATACCGGTGGTCACGTGAGCGGGGCCCGGAAAAACCGGCTTGAATCATGATCTCCAGGGTCTCAGCTACCCCCTGAAACCCCAGAGATTTTCTGACACTGGGTGGCGCTATTCATTTATTTCTGCCTGCTGTTTACAAACGGCAGATCAGAATAAGGCTTCATTCACATGACCGATCCGTTTTTGCGGTCCGCAAAAAACGGTCCATTTTTTCACGGGTGCATCCGTGTGGCATCCGTTTTTGTTCCGTAGATGGTCCGTATGTCATCCGTTTGTCATCCGTGCACCTTCCATTTTTTTGTGTACTGCAAAAAAACTGAAGGAGGGAAAATACATAAATTTACCCAGGATCCATAGCTTCAACCTACATGAGGCGGTCACATGTTCACTCCAGTGCCATTTTCTACTTCTTTTCACCGCGTAGAGCGCTCTGGTGATTTTCTAGTGCTTGTATACTTCATATCAGTCTTTTCTGTCATTATAATGGCAGAAAGACACATAATGTCCCACTCTCCTGCATTTTGTAATTTTGCACCCTTTGGTAACTTTCATATGACACTAAGGGGTGCTTTAGCCTTGTATTTACCAAAAAAAATAACTAAATTTAAAAAAAAAGTGACGTGGGGTTCTCCCTATTTTTGATAGCCAGCTAGGGTAAAGCAGATGGCTGCAGCCTGCAGACCACAGCTGGCAGCTTAACCTTTGCTAGTAATCCAAAACTGAGGGCACCCCATGCTGTTATTTTAAATTAAATAAGTAATTAAAAAAAAAAAAAAACACGTGGGGGTCCCCCCAAAATTGGATCACCAGCCAAGGTAAAGCGGACAGCTGGGGTCTGATATTCTCAGACTAGGGAGGTCCATGGTTATTACCTAAATATAGCAGGCCGCAGCCGCCCCAGAAGTGGCGCATCCATTATATGCGCCAATCCTGCTGCTTCTCCCCAGCTCATCCCATTGCCCTGGTGCGGTGGCAAATGGGGTAATATATGGGGTAAATACCAGATGTGTAATGTCACCTGGCATCAAGCCCTGGGGTTCATGAGGTCAGGCGTCTATCAGATACCCGACATCACCAACCCAGTCAGTAATAAAAAAAAAATAGATGACAAACACTTTTTTATTTGAAAAAACACTCCCCAACACATTCCCTCTTTCACCAATTTATTAGAAAGAAAACCAAATCCAGGTCTGCTGTAATCCAAGGGATTCCCATGACGATCCATACCATAGTCACTGTCCCAGTCAATGAAGAACAGAATGTTCCCCATTGGCTGGGAGAGCAATGCAGTGACCTGAGCTAACATCAATAGGTCAGCCCAGGTCACTGCAGGGCATGACAAGGGCTGCTGTCAGGAGCGAGGTACATTAACTGCGGTGACGATCTCCTGCACTGCTAATAGCAGAGCTGTCACTGACTTCAATGACCGCCGCCTTCACAGCCAAGTATCGCGGGAGCCTGTGACGTCACCGCTAGTCACAGTCTCAGGTCGGCAGAGAGAGGAAATGTGAAGCGGCAGCCATGGAGGACAGTGACAGCGCTGAGGTCAGGAGGGCAGGACTTCATCACTGCAGGTAAGCCAAGCGGGCCATGTGTGCGGAGAGCGAGGTGGGTGGAACCTAGTGAGGTAATGTGTGCGGAGTGCGAGGTGGGTGGAGCCTAGCGGGGTAATGTGTGCGGAGTGCGAGGTGGGTGGAGCTAAGCGGGGTAATGTGTGCGACGTGCGAGGTGGTTGGAGCTAAGCGGGGCCATGTGTGCGGAGTACGAGGTGGGTGGAGCCAAGCGGGGCCGTGTGTGCAGAATGTGAGGTGGATGGAGCCTAGTGGTGCCATGTGTGCGGGTGGCGGAGTGCGAAGTGGGTGGAGCCTAGCAGGGCTATGTGTGCGGGCGGCAAAGTGCGATGTGGGTGGAGCCTAGCGGGGCCATATCTGCGAGTGGCGGAGTGTGAAGTGGGTGGAGCCTAGTGGGGCCATGTGGCGCTGAGGACGTCGGTGCCAGGGACTGCATGGCTCGGGACAGGTGAGTGTGAGTGTGTGTGTACATGCCACATGCAGGAGGGGGCGGAGCCCAGCGGGGAAGTGTCAGCTCCCTGTAAACGTAACCAGGGTAAATATCGGGTTACCAAGCAAAGCGCTTTGCTTGGATACCTGATATTTATCTTGCTTACCAGCTTACGCAGGCTGCCAGCAATGGCTCCCTGCACACTGTAGCTGTAAAAAGCCCTGCTTTTGGTGATCGAGCCGTTCTCGAACGTAACTCGAACTGTCGAGCTTTTAGCAAAAAGCTCGAGTTCGAGTTCGATCTCGAGCACCCCCCACCCTTTATCACTCGAACATGAAATTGGCGAACCTCAAACATCGCTCATCTCTACTTATCACATAGAGGGATATTTTTGAAGTTTGACAAATCTGCTATAAAGAATATCTAAAGTTTTGGGATATTTTTTATGTTTTAGGCCCCTTCTGAGTAGACTGCTTAGAAGACCACAGTTCAGGAGACAGAAGAGCGTGCAGACAGAATGGAGGCCAGGAGTAGAATTTCATAGTCCTGTCTCCTGAGCTGTGCACTTAGAGGTCTTTAGAGCAATTGGTGGGGGCCTCAAGTCCCACCCCATGATGCCCCTTCTCCCTACTGAGCCCACCTCTGCCCCTACTAATCTCTTCAGAACTAATGGACCTAAACATAAAAGATACCTTCCAAAAGTTAAGTCTACTGCCTGCGACTAATCAGTATTGTGGTTCCTATATGGTCCACAGTCTGATGATGGCTGGTAACAACTATCAGCATCTCCTTACCATTGTTAAGGACATACTGGGAGTTGTACGTTAATGCAGTACATATATGTATATGGGTCTAACCTGACACTTCACTTCATTGCTGTACTAAGTTTGGCAATGTAGTTATGTACTGACGGTGGTTTTGGTGATGTATTATTGTCTTTAGTGTGGTTTTGGTGGTGTATTATTTGTATTTAGGGTGGTTTTGGTGATGCATTATTGTACTAACGGTGGTTTGGTGATGTATTCTTGTATTTAGTGTAGTTTTAGTGATGTATTACTGTACTGATGGTGGTTCTGGTGATAGTCATGTGGATGATGTAATCTTTACCTTTTCAGTCTTGATCATAAAACATAAGGCAGTGTGCTGGACTAAAAGTACAGCTATCTGCATGTCTGTCAGCCGAATAAGTAAGAGACTAAAGCCCCCATACACTATAGTCTGATCTTTCTGCCAACAGCTATCTTGCTCGGCTCTCCCATATACAGGAGCACTCATTCTGCCAAGTGATTGTGTTCTCTATTAAGGCCTTGTCACACACAGAGATAAATCTGCTGCAGATCTGTGGCAGATCTGTGGTTGCAGTGAAATTGTGGCCATCAGTGCCAGGTTTGTGGCTGTGTACAAATGGAACAATATGTCCATGATTTCACTGCAACCACAGATCTGCCAAAGATTTATCTCTGTGTGTGACAGGGCCTTTAGAGTCGTTGCTAGACATCTCCAGCAGCAGCTTATCATTTAGAGGATAATAGGATCTAAACTCCCTAATCGGACATACTGGATCCTTATTCCCCCCGACAATCACGAGGTAGAGCCCCCATTCACATCATTGGACAGTGAGCAGAACCTGTTTATATTGGTGGGCTTAGACAACTTTAGGTTAAGGTGTATGGAGGTCTCAACTACTATCTGAAGGCTCTGAGCAGTCTCGGGGTATGTGCATATGTCTTGTAGATGTCTGTGAACCCCCTGAGTTATTCAGACAGAAAACACTTCAGGACAGTCATCATTTTATCCTGAAGAATATATATATATTAATATATAATAATATACAATTTTTTTTTCTGTTGTTGCTTTTTGGTTGTTTTCCCAACATCGTTTAGCTACTGGATTTTACTTAATTTACTAAACTAGTAAGCGGCATCCAAGCAGAGGCCGCCATATAATGGACCGATCACTTTCAGCCGCTTCATGTCTGAGGAAACCTGACGCACTTAGAAAAACTCCAAAGACTGGACATATGAACAGCAAGTCGTTTTCACATTGCAGTGTATGAGTTCATTCGTTTTAGAATTCATGGTTTGGGTTTTTTGGGCGGGTTACAGGGCGGATCTGTCTGAAAACAAAATGCTGTGTGCTCATACCCTTAATCTGACTGATCAGAAGGGGGCGCCACCACTGACAGTGCCTAGGGCAGCATGAACTCCAAATACTTCCCTGAGTAGGGAGCCAGTGGCTCCTTTCTCCACTATTCATCCTGTGCCTTTTGAGCCTCAGCACTAAGGCGCATTAAAATCATTAGCTTCTGATGGTGTTTGGTTGTGATGTGTATTGGTAAATGCACACTGTAATGCAACAACATACACCTTGCAATATAACATAATATTATTTTACCAGGTCATCATGTTAATATGCTGTCTTCAATAACAATGTGAAATGTGTGCTTTGTTACTTGGCACCACAATATTTTTGCATTTGATTTCAGTTTAGTTGCCGACACATTAAACTTTAGTGCAGATATAAAAAGCAGCTTCTTTGTTTCGGTCTTGACAACATTGCAGTTTGTGATCACAAATGCCTCTGAATTTTCTCTTTCAGATATAAATATCTTATGTGTTAAAACTTGTAATTGGGAATGTTTTCTCTTCAGTTTGTGGTTAGGTTCCACGAGCATATAAAAAATCCTCAGAGTTTCATCCAGAAAACTCAAATGATTTTTTTTCTCTCTTGTCATCCGTGTAAAATTTGTGTGTAATCTGCTTTTTTACAACAATCTCTATTAGTAATTTCCAAGACCATTTACAGGTTTCTATCTTACAGAACTGTAATGTATTCATAAAAAAATGGATGCCATACTGTGGCTTTGTATGGCATTTGAATTTTTTAACGCACCCATAGACTTGAAAGTGAGTTTCATTCAATTTTTTTTACATGCAGATTCAATCAATGAAAACAAATCACTCCTCTGCACTGCCCTATTGAATACCATTGGTCTGGTCTATTTTCTTGAGCATTTCTGGGTGCATATTCTCTATATATTCCATATACTGTATCTATATATGCTGAGAGGTTGGTGTGACGCCCCTGGACTATTCAGGTCGTCACAGGGTACTGCACAAACTGCCCTCCCCGTGCAATATTCAACCCCCCATGGTTCTGGGTCTCTATCCTGCAGTGTTGCCTCCATTAGCATTCACAAATCCTAGTGACACCTTGCACCACACCTGTCAGTCACACCAGTGGGCTGCTTAAGGTGGAATAGGGCAGTTCACCTAGAGGTCAGACAGAGTGGTGGGAGGGGGGAAGTCAGCGAGGGAGGAAGTGCAGAGCTGATAGGCAGAACAGAAGTAGCTCTCAGTGAGTGAGGAACTGGGAGAAGGAGCTCCCCAGTGAGGAGTTAGCTCCAAGGGAGCGAAGTGAGAAGAAGTTGGGAGTTGGAGCTCCCAGAGGAGGAGAATCCTAGGTTGCAGGCGGTGGTTTGGACCTAGAGGAGTCGGACCCCCGGTCGCAAGGACCGGTCGGGTGGACGGTCCGCAGCCTGGGCCTAATCGCCGGTCTGGGGCCGAAGACACGGCAGGGTGCATGGACCCTAGGCCGGGGAGAAGCTGTATACTATTAACCTGAGGAGAACGGAGCCTATATGGACTGCTCCCACCAGCTCCAGAATCGGGGCACTAGCACAACAAGGGGGATAGGGCTTTCCAAACAAGCGGCCCACTGAAATCCCAAGCATGAGCCCTGAGAGCAGGCTCCTCCACTTAGACACAGTGGGGAGTGGGGGCCGGATAGCTCCAAGCTACCGGACCAAAACGGACACTCTAAAATTAAGTGCCAGGAGGCAGGTCACAGACCACCAGCAACGCTGCAGGGGATGGGACCCGGACAAGCTCTCCTCTTAGAGACAACGGCAGTCAGAAACTTGGTTTACCCGGTTGCTTAATGACTGAGTGAGTACCTGAGTGAGCCCCTGCATCCCACGGCATCCCACCGAGTTCCAGGGCCTTCCCCTACCCGTGGAGGGCAACAACATCTTGCTGCCCCACTCCATCACCCAGGGTACTCACATCAGCAGCAGCGGTATCCCTTCATTACCGTACACCACGGGTGGCATCACGAACTATAACTCCCCTTTAAATAACTCCCCCCTTACAGTTAGAGTGGCCCCAAGCCCCCAGGTCCAGAGAGCCTCGAACCACAAGTAATTACATGGATCCGAGCAATTCGATCCGCTGTCGGGACGGCACACCTCTAAATTTCTGGCTTCATGAACAGGATCCGGACAGGACCCACTTACCTGGGTGACATGCGCCTTGAAAAGCGAAACTGCGTGTCAAAAGTCCCGTTCCCGCCATTTTCCCCCATCTTTGGCACCAAAATGCCGTCTTCTCGACCAAAAGAGCGCAAAGCAGAAGCCCCGCTCTCAGTCCTCAGAGTCTGCCCGGAACCGGAAGTTCCCAGGGGTCCCCAGAGCAGCAGTCAGTGGCTGGCGAAAACCGAGGGGGTGTGACGGCATGTAGCAGCGGAAGAGAAGCAGGGATGCCAGGACTTTGCCATAACGTTCCTGGGCACCACAGAGGCAAGATGGCGGCTGAATGAGACTGATCACCGGAGCGCGCTGCTCCTGTGACCGCGACCTGGATCAAGCAAGAAACTGAACAGCTCTGCAGGAGAATGCGAACACAGTTCCTCTTCATCCTGGACCACTGGAGGGAAGAGATGAAGAGCCTGGCAATGTCGGTGCGAGCCCGTGAGATTGAAGTCCCATGCGAGGAGCGGGTAAGCAGTTACCCAGTCCCAGTTGATCCGATTGATCCGGCCTATGTGGCTGTGGGATCCGGTCTGCCCCCGCCGGCTGCAAGCACTCCACCATCGTCACCCTCGTCCTTGGCGGACGCCGAGCTGCCTATCCCAACACCGGCAGTGGAATCTTCAGCCCCCACTTACCAGGAGCAAGCTGCAGAGCTTCTGACCCAACCACCCGACCAGGCCACGACAGCGGCTACCCCAGAACCGGCCTGACCAGACCTGGCCGCATCACCGGGCCCGGGCCCTGATACAGAGCACCCGGACTCTGCAACCCCGGCTGCGGAGCAGTCAGTCCCTTTCCCCATCATGGCGGAGGTGAAGCCTTTGGAGAGGCCGGTTCCACCGCCGCGGCCGCCCAGTAGCTGCCAGAGCCGCGGGAATCCGTATGTAGCAGCGGTAGCTGAACGAGAATAGATACCTGCAAAGTTGTTGAAAGTTTGAAAAATGACTATTTGGACTGTAATCCTTGTTGAACGTTCTCCAGTGTTCCGAGTGGGAATGCCATCGGGGACTGGTCTCAAGGTCCCCGGTGGGGGGTGACAGCAGAGTTGACATGCAAATAGACTGTGCCATCCTTGTTGAACCTTTTTCCACCCTTTGTTACAGGAAAAGGGCTGTCAGGGCCTTGGACTGTGCGGCGCTGGTAGGGGCCTTGGTGGGGGTTGGCACAACAGGGTAACGGCTACCAGGTTACTCAGGACTGTTACAGAGTCGTTTTCTACACCTCCAGGACTTCAACACTGTCACCAGGAGCTGCTAAGGTGCCTGGAAAGAGGAGTGTCCACCAGGATTAGAGGTGGCACCAAGGATCAAGGTTGTTTGGGTGGTGGGTTGAAGGGAGAGGGACATTGGGAATGGACTGTAGCATTAAGGTGCTGCAACGTAGCAGGTTGAGCCCCCTCTATAAACACAACCGGTAGCGTTCCCAGGGTTCTTTAATGAGCAAAAATGCACTCTAAGAGTTTAAATGAAACTGTGATGGTGGGATATGGGGGGAGGTGTAGCTTGCTGTACAGATTCCTATTTTAAGCTTGGTTCACTGTCTTATTTGTACTGCTTCTGTGTACATTGTATTGTTTGTAAGTAATCACCCCCTATAGTGCAAGGTTATAGCCTCTTGAGGCGCTTCCGTCCCTGGGTGTGGGGGGAGGTGGGCCTAGAGACCTTTTTGCTTACCTGGGGCAGTCAGTCTGTTTGAGAACTTGAAGGAAGAAGGATTGATGCTCTGGACGGGGACATTTATGCCACTACTGGATAATTTTACCCTCTGTTTTGTGGATTATGTTATGAACCATTTGATTTGCTTGAAATAAATGCTCTTTGGATTGTACAGCCATCTCTCGCTCTGTTGATTGTGTAGTAAGGTAATTCCCTGCAGGGTATATAATAAAAAACAAACACGCGGCGCCAATCTCAGCGCGTTATCAAAGCGGCTCTCTGGTGCCCTTTTTTTACTGAAGTTTTATGCACTCACCTTTTGCCACAAAACTTCAGGCATATGTGACTTTTCCAAAGTCTCCTTATCCGGGTCTGCTGCTTGCCTTGAATTGATCCTGTGTTTGGTCCTGCCTCGGATTCCCACAGGTGAAAAAGTTAAAAATGAAGTAAACCAATTCTGTAGTGGCCGTGCTCCCCGTAGTAATGATTTTAAAAACTCTTGTCCTCAAATGGAATTTATTACTCAAACATACGGAAATAAAAAAAAGGATACAACGCGTTTCGGCGGGAACAACCGGCTTCCTCAGGTATCCCTGAGGTATACCTGAGGAAGGCGGTTGTTCCCGCCGAAACGCGTTGTATCCGTTTTTTCATTTCCGTATGTTTGAGTAATAAATTCCATTTGAGGACAAGAGTTTTTAAAATCATTACTATGGGGAGCGCGGCCACTACAGAATTGGTTTACTTCATTTTTAATCTGTTGATTGTGTGATATGGGAGAAGAACTCCGTGACAGAAACATTAAAGTAAATATGTGGGCTGAAAAATAAAAATGTTATTCTTTCTCTTTCCAGTTACAAAAATAAACCTCTGGATGTCCTGTATCTCTAGGATGAGCTACCAAGGGGGAATGTGACACCCCTGGACTATTCAGGTCGTCACAGGGTACTGCACAAACTGCCCTCCCCATGCAGTATTCAACCCCCCATGGTTCTGGGTCTCTATCCTGCAGTGTTGCCTCCATCAGCCTTAACAAATCCTAGTGACACCTTGCACCACACCTGTCAGGCACACCAGTGGGCTGCTTAAGCGAAATAGGGCAGTTCACCTAGGGGTCAGACAGAGTGGTGGGAGGGGGGAAGTCAGCGAGGGAGGAAGTGTAGAGCAGAGCTAACAGGCAGAATAGAAGTAGCTCTCAGTGAGTGAGGAACTGGGAGAAGGAGCTCCCCAGTGAGGAGTTAGCTCCAGGGGAGCGAAGTGAGAAGAAGTTGGGAGTTGGAGCTCCCAGAGGAGGAGAATCCTAGGTTGCAGGCGGTGGTTTGGACCTAGAGGAGTCAGACTTCCAGTCACAGGGGATTGAGGCTAGGTGCAAGGACCGGTCGGGTGGACGGTCCGCAGCCTGGGCCTAATCGTCAGTCTGTGGCCGAAGGCACGGCAGGGTGCATGGACCCTTGGTCGGGGAAAAGCTGTATGCAACCCGGCAATTAACCTGAGGAGAATGGAGCCTTTATGGACTGTTCTCACCAGCTCCAGAATCAGGGAACTAGTGCAACGAGGGGGATAGGGCTTTCCAAACAAGCGGCCCACTGAAATCCCAAGCGTGAGCCCTGAGAGCAGGCTCCTCCACTTAGCCACAGTGGGGAGTGGGGGCCGGATAGCTCCAAGCTACCAGACCACAATGGGCACTCTAAAATTAAGTGCCAGGAGGCAGGTCACAGACCACCAGCAACACTGCAGGGGACGAGACCCGGACGAGCTCCCCTCTGAGAGACAATGGCAGTCAGAGACTTGGTTTACCCGGTCTTCAGCGTCTGCTTAATGACTGAGTGAGTACCTGAGTGACCTCTGCATCCCACGGCATCCCACTGAGTCCCGGGGCCTTCCCCTACCCGTGGAGGGCAACGACACCTTGCTGCCCCACTCCATTACCCCAGGTACTCCCATCAGCAGCGGCGGTATCCCTTCATTACCGTACACCACGGGTGGTGTCACGAACTATAACTCCCCTGTAAATAACTCCCCCTTACATTTAGAGTGGCCCCAAGCCCCCGGGTCCGGAGACCCTCGAGCCACAAGTAATCACACGGATCCGAGCAGTTCGATCCGCTGTTAGGGTGGCACATAGGCATGTGTACCTGACTTGGTATAGAGAGGAAAATGACACTGGGCATTGTAAAGCATGCCATCTCGCCCACAGGGGCATGATAACAGTTAAGTGGGCAGATTAGTCGAGGGAACTAATGCCCTTGCAACTAGTCGCTGGCCTCCTTTGCATCTCATAAATCGTCTTTAGAAATACTTTTCTAAAGCTTTCTTTATCTATGCTAGTGTATACAGGGACAGTTAGGTAGGGATTCTACATATGCACCCAGAACTGCTCGTAGTTCTGGGTGCTCAGAGGACCTGACAGGTTCCCTTTAAGGACAGCACTCGGCAATAGGTCGACAGCTGCTAATATCAGGAGATTGTACCTTAATCTACAGTTGCCGCCTGACAACCCTGGCCGGAGGGTGATCGCTTCGTTAGATGCCCAGAAAGCGTTCGATAGTGTTGAGTGGGGGTATCTGTGGAAAGTGTTGCAGCATATGGGTTTTGGCCCACGGTTTGTAAAGTGGGTGCAGCTGTTGTATAATAGGCCTACTGCTAAAGTTAGAGTTAACGGTATGACCTCCTCAGCGTTTGAGTTGCACCGGGGAACGAGGCAGGGCTGCCCACTATCGCCGCTCCTATTTGCTATTGCAATAGAGCCTCTGGCGGCGGCCATTAGGAAAACAAAGGAGATCCATGGATTTAAGTATGGGCATTTAGAGGAGAAAATAGCTCTTTATGCTGACGATTTATTACTTTTCTTGGGGGATCCATCAGCCTCATTGGATCATGCCATGCAGATAATAGAGAAATTTGGAGAAGTTTCGGGACTGACCATTAATTGGTCTAAATCGAGCCTCTTTAAGGTGGATGGGGAAGTAGCCTGGACAAATGAGGATACTGGGGCTAACAAATTGAAGAATGTGGACGAATTTAAATATCTAGGTATCCAGATATCTCTGCCAGTAGACAAATACATACAGGTGAACTTATGGCCGCTCCTTAAAAAATTGAGAACCAAGGTGGATGCCTGGAACAAGCTACATTTGTCAGTTGTTGGAAGGGTTAATTTACTAAAGATGGTAGTAATGCCTAAACTCCTATACATACTGCACAATGCCCCTGTTTGTATTTCAAGGAAAAGATTTAAAGGGATAAACTCGCTGTTTAGGGATCTGGTGTGGGGTAAAAAGCAGCCTAGGGTGCGATTAGAGACTTTACAAAGGCCGAAGGATGAGGGGGGTCTAGCAATCCCAAATCCGGAATTGTATTATATAGCGGCGCAATGTCAACACCTCAGGGGTTGGTCTGATCGAGAGAAAGATGGGGGCATTAAAGAAGTACTGGAATACATAGTGGGTAGAAGTCCATTGGTAATGGGACTAGAGGATGGTGCGGTGGGGCTCCTGGTTAGAACATCTCCTACAATGGCACTTATAAATAAGACCTGGGATAGGCTGAAAAGGGTGAGAGGGGTGACCCGGTTAACTAAGTTTACACCTATCTGGGATAACAGTAATCTCCCGGAGATTCAGAAAATGGGGAATATTGAGGAGTGGAGACGTAAGGGTGTGATATACATGCATCAGATATTGGATGGAGGAATTGTGAAGTCGTTCCCGCAGTTACAGAGTGAGTTTCAGTTACCGGCGTCTGGCTGGCTCCACTACAGACAATTAAAACATGCGATTGCAGCCCAAGCGGCTAAACAAAGTGTGGCCATACAGACTGACCTGGTACTGGAGTATGTGTGTAAGGGCGGAGGAAGCACTAAAGGGATCATTTCTGGCACGTATAAAGATATACTACATACCTTTCTGTTAGAATACCCAATTAAAACTAAATCTAAATGGGAGGAGGAAGTTGGGCCGATAACGGAGGAGGTGTGGGAGAGTATCCTGGAGTATGTCCCTAAACTTTCCATGAGCGAACCAGCCAGACTGTCTCACCTATACGTGATTCACCGGGTATATAGGTCTCCCTTACTGATGTTTAAAATGGGGTTGAAAAGGAATTCGGAGTGTCCAAGGTGTCAGGGATCTGACGCAGGTATTTTTCATATGATGTGGTCTTGTCCGAGACTGGTCTCCTTTTGGACTAAGGTTATCCACAAGATAGGAAGAACATATGGGTGTGTTCTCCCCAGGGAACCAGTGCTATGCCTATTGGGATATGTTGAGGAGCTTGGGGTGGAAAATACTATGAAAATTGTCATTGCTAGGCTGCTGTATGCGGCAAGAAAGCTAATCGCCAGGTCCTGGATTAAAAAAGACCCCCCGACCAGGGGAGAGTACATTAAAAGGGTGGAATGTATTCTTCAGCTGGAACGGGGAGTGTATGAAAGAAGGGGGAATGTTAAAATGTTTGAGAAGCTGTGGTCTCCTTGGCTGCAATGCGGATAGGACGAGTGATGGACCAGTAAACTGATATGGGACGGGGATAGCCGTCTGAGACCTCTGATGTGTATGTTTTGTTTCATTTGTGTTACTAGTTGTTCCTCCTGCACAACGGGATGGTTGCTATACTACAGTTGAAGGGTATTATAAGTGTGTACTATATGGGATGTAGTATCGGGGAGAAGTGTTGCTGCCGGGGTGGGGGAGGGGGGCGGGAGGGGGAGTTAAAGGGGTAATAGATGTGATAAATTTAATTTGGATGCCGATTTGTTATTCTGTTGTATGTACTCTGTTTTAATAAAAAAGTATCTGATTTAAAAAAAAAAAAGGACAGCACTCGGACCAGAATTACAGTAATTTTCCCTAATGGACTGGCTTACAGTCTGGTCACATGACTATGATGTCATCGAAGGTCCTGTTAACTGAACTTTGTCACTGTGCGAGTGTCGCATCGGCATCACCCGTTATGGCCGCACACTCTCTTGACTGACAGGAGCGGCCAGCTGCATGTATTTCCATGCAGCTGAGGCGCTTCTGTCTGAACAGCGTCAGGCCATGGCTGATACCGATGCAAGACACAAGTGAAATCATCCCCTCACTGTCAGGGGATGAACATGGTACATAAGAAATCCCAAAAACTATTGTGTAACTGCAACTGTTTTGCAATTTCAATACACTTGGAATTGTTTTCCCATTTTCTAGTACACTATGTGTTATAATGAATAGTGTCAATCAAAAGTACAACACAACAACAACAACAAACAACAAAAACAACAAAAAACAAGCCACATATGGCTATATGGACTGAAAAATAAAAGCGTTATGGCTCTTGGAATAAGGGGAGGAAAAAACGATAATTAAAAAAAAAAAAATAAAAACAAGCAAACCGGAAGCTCCAGAATTGGTTAACAATTATAAGGAGATACTTGGAATTGTTATAGTAGCAATGGCAATTATTGTCTCAAGAGGTAGATCATGATGAGACACAGTTGCCAACAAGTGATGTTGTTAAGTCAAGAAGTCAGGAGGACCAGTGTGGAAGTGGAAGATGAGGTGGTGGACGATGAAATCACTGATCCAATCTGGCAAGGTGCCATGCAGAGTGAGTACAGCAGCGCAGAAGGAGAGGGATCCACAGCACTGCAACAGGCAGCAAGAAGCAATAAGTTGGAAAGAGGGAGAAGGCGGGCAACTGTTATCCATAGCACCCACACCCGGCAAATTCTCAGGCCAAGTGTTAGTTGTAGCTCAGTCTGGTGCTTTTTTCAAGTAATTGTGGCTGATAAAAGAATGGTCATTTGCAACCATCTGTGTGCAACTTTCATACTAAGCAATCACCCCCTCCATGCATTGATAGTGTGTGAGTGGATGCTTCATTAATGTTTTGCACCTGTTGCCTGCATCTTTATTAAGGGTTTTTTCTGCATCCTGTTAGTGCATTTGATTCTGTGGCCTGGGCAGGTAAATACTGTTGCCCTTTGTTTCTGCAACGAGAGTTAAGGCAGTGCTTGAAAATAATGGTGGCCACATAAAATATTGACACTTTGGGAACAATTTGGCAATTTTCCCTTAGAGGGTATGCTCAGTTTTGTTGCCAACAGTTTTGACATTAATTGCTGTATGTTGAGTTATTTATAGGACACACCAAATTTACACTGTTATACATGCTGTAAACCGACTACTTCACATTTCCTCAAAGTGTCATATCTTCAGTGTTATCCCATGAAAAGATTTTCCTTTAAAAAGATATAATAATATCTTTACAAAAATGTGAGGAATGTACTCACTTTTGTAATATACTGTACCCTAACATACACTGCCCCTCTCTCTAATATACCCCACAACCCCCACTGCTTCTCTCTAAAATATCCCTCCTAACTACCCCTTCCCATACCTTCACCATACTGCCTCTATGTATAAAGCCCCCATCGTTATTCTGTGCCCCCTTTCACAATCCTCCCAAATTAACTCTAATCTTACAAAGTGCCCCATTATGTAATTATGTGCCCTTGTAGTAACAGAAACCTCCCCTTCCCCCAGTCTATTAATTCACAATAATAGCACATTTAATCTTCAGAGAGCTTATTGGGGTTCAACATCTCCGCTGCCTCTGCTGCCCTGGGGCAATGTGCTGACCTCATCACACTGCTACACTTTGGGGTTGGGGCTGATGCACATTCCTCTGCCTATGTAACAGTGGCCGGGGACAATAGCTGCTGTCGTTGAATACCCTCCCGTTATCCGCACAGAGCAAGTGGGTGTTCCTGGTGGGGTGTATGGACACAGATTTTGGTTTCTTTTTCAACAGGATTTTACTAACAGTTGTGCACAGTATTTCACCTTATTACTGTGGGCACAACACTTGAACATTGGTGGAACGGAACATTTTACTTCAAAACACACTTTTATTGCAGGCTGCTCCATAGTTCCTGGCACTACTGCTGTTGTTTGTATATTCTCTTCTTCACTGTCTGACACACTGGTTTCACTCAATAAAGTCATAGAATCCCGCATAGCCATGGTCTCGTCTCACAGAGAAGGGCTACTATTATTGGTTTTGACCACCAGCTGACAAAGCTAGTCTATCGGTAATTCCGTTTCAACCTGTTTGCCCAAGTCAATTTCAAACCTGTGCTTTAGGACAAGTACTGCTGGAGTCAGTGGCAACCCAGGAAATTAGAGTTCCTGGTACTCACTACTGTGGGATAGGGGTGACCCTTTTCCAGTCTTCAACTGGAGTCCTTCCCACATGTTCCATATTCCCTGGGATGACCCTGAGGATCTGATCCAATTGACTTTGCCAGAGACACCCACTTTCTTTGGCCTCAGGTATCTAAGTGGATTGCATACTTCTCCTTCTTACTGACTAAAACATGGATCAAGCCAGGGTGTACCCTGCAGCTGGCTCCTCCCACTATGGGCTTCCTACAGCACTTAACTCTTTCCTGTCTCACCTTCCCTGTCACTAATCAGCACCTGACCTCTTTACCAGATATTTTGTATAAACAGTTTTACAGTATTGACGACAAGTGTATTCAGGGCAGAGCCCAGGGTCCAGCACCCTCTTATACCTCAGTCCCTGACCAGCACTCAAGTTTTAAAATATATTCGAATCTGAAATACGCAAATTAATTTTAATATAAGAACAAGGAATGGAGGATATAAGGTAATAATAATATTAAGAAGAAGGAATAGGCAGCAGAAGACCTCTTAGCGGACAGCAAGGGTGGGTGTCCCTCTTTGTAGTCTGAAGCCACAGCCCACTGGGCATTTGTCCAGATTGGAAAATTGCCAATCCAACTTGCCGGAGGATGAGTATAGACAGGGGGTACTTCTCACATAGCGAGATAGCTAGCGAGATCGCTGCTGAGTCACAGGTTTTGTGACATACCAGTGACCTCATCAGCGATCTCGCTGTGTGTGACACTAAGCAGCAACCTGGCTCCTGCTGTGAAATCGCTGATCGCTACACACTGTTCTGGTTCATTTTTTGGTCGCCGGGCTCCCGCAGGGCAGCACGCATCGGTGTGTTTGACACCTTACCCAATGACCTTGTTCACTACTCACGTAGGCGTGCATCTTCATTATTTTCTGCGCCCTCTCTGTTCCGATTGGTGATCGCTACTGCATTCGGATTGGCCACTTCCATCCTCTGTTCTGGCTTGTAGATCGCAGTACATTTCAGAGGGCTGAATTCACTTGTCCCGGACCGCGTGTAGCAGCAGATCGTAATACAGTCCATTCTGCATCGGGACTGTAGGATGGAGAAGGATGGAAGCGCTATTATGTTGCTTTCTCTAAAGGCAAGGCCGCCCAGTCACAACGCAGTTACGACCACCAATCGGAACAGAGGGGGCGCGGAAAAGGCAATGTAGATGCCCGCCTATGTTACTAATCAAGATTTGAATCATGCTATGTAACAGGGTCCAGGTGACCGCCGTATCGTTGCTGCGTCGTTGGGAAGATCTGACTGTTTGACAGCTCACTAGTGACCCTGTAGTGACGTATCAGCGATCCTGACCAGGTCATATCGTGGTCGGAATTGCTGGTACGTCGTTTAGGGTGACGGTACCCTTAGATTTAAACTATCTCTCCAGTGGTGAAGTAAAGAAAAACATTGCCGAGGTGCTTTAAAGTTCAGCTCATTTAGTGTCTGGGGCGCCTCTGCATCTGTAGATGTTCCTCTTATTGTTTTGGAACTGCAAAATTATTTTTTAGAAATGAAAATTTCCCTTAACATAACTAATTAAAAGGGATTTGTCACCTCACCTTTGACCTTATAAATAGAGCTGTAATTACAGTTGTATTGGTGCTTGCTGCAAACAGTCAACAAGCTGGTTGATGTTCTGAAGATCCCTCAGCTACCTTCAGATATTATGAGCCAAGAATTATTTTACCCCACATCATATTACTGTACTATTGGAGGTGACTTATTGACTCACAAATTTTGTCTCACGGGGACATGGGTAGATCTTCATTTCCATAGATCTTACCGAATTGAGTTGGCTCTGCAGCTGTCTGGAGAGATCAGTATCTCTTGTGTATTTATATATTATATTTATTATATTATTTATGTATAGTTTTAGACCTTCAAACTTTTCATAAAACACTATTAAAAATTCAAATATTTCAAATGTAAAATACAAACTAGTGTTTAATCGCTGCTCGTTTGGACCTGTTTTCCCCAAAGCTGATTTCGCTCATATGTGCTGCATTGTAATTATTTGATCTGGCAGGACAGTCAGGCTCGTATTTCAGAAAACTACTGAAATGTTACAGAACAAAAATAAATATTCAAAATCAAAACTTTTGTGGAAATAAGTTTCATCTTCTTATTGTTTGATGGCGTTTTATCTTTGAAGCTCTTGGAGTGGAGAACGGTCTATTTGTTATTCATGTGTACTGCACACACAAATAGGGTTATTTATCAAGGAGAGAACTGTGTTTAAAACAATGCCCCTTAAACACTACTTTCATTATTATGCCATGGCTGCTTAATAAATTGCCTGCATCTCTGACACCTTGTGCTCCGTGTTCTGGAACTTCAGAAATGGTAGGAAAAAAAAAAATCAGTGATACATTGACGTGACGTTACAAAAGCCTCGCACCTGGAGACTTCCAGCCAAGTATTTTAGGACAGCCACGCGCCCCTGAGGTGAGCAGGAACAGGCGACAACATGTTACACGTGTAACGGAAGATCCATGACAGCTACTTGTATGTTTCAAATTGTCAAATTGAAAAAAACAATTCTTAAGCCTGCTTTACACCTTACAATTAGGTGTGCGATCTCGTATGCGATGTGACACGCCCAGGTCGCATATGCGATTGAATGAGATTGCACGTAGGTCGTTCATTTGCTGTCACACAAGCGTTAGTAGTCTATGTTAAATTGATCAATTTTGTGTGCGATCCTTTAGATCATGTGTCCTGTGACGTATGCATCGGGCACCCTTTTTTTTTTTTATTTATTGACTTGACAAGCGTGTGTAATGTGTAGGGATGCGTTTTTACTATGTCATCTGCCGTTCAGCTCTGCTACATGGCCGCTGACAACAGACACAGACAGCCATGTAGCAGCGGTGAATGGCAGATGACAGCAGACACAGACAGAGCCGCACTGTCAGAATGAACTCGGGTGAACTTCACCCGACTTCATGGTCATGCTGCGGCTCTGTCTGTGTCGCGCCCTGATTAGCGGTCACCAGTGAAGGACTCACCGGTGACCGCTAAACTCCTGAGTAACTGAATTGAGCAGCCCTCTCTCATACTCACCGATCCCCGATCCCCGGCGCTGCACGGCATTCACATTGCTCCGGCGGCTTTTACTGTTTTGAAAAAGCCGGCCGCCCATTAAACAATCTCGTATTCCCTGCTTACCCCGCCCACCGGCGCCTATGATTGGTTACAGTGAGACATGCCCCCCACGCTGAGTGACAGGTGTCACACTGCACCCAATCACAGCAGCCGGTGGGCGTGTCTATACTGTGTAGTGAAATAAATAAATAATTAAAAAAAACGGCGTGCGGTCCCCCCCAATTTTAAAACCAGCCAGATAAAGCCATACGGCTGAAGGCTGGTATTCTCAGGATGGGGAGCTCCACGTTATGGGGAGCCCCCCAGCCTAACAATATCAGCCAACAGCCGCCCAGAATTGCCGCATACATTATATGCGACAGTTCTGGGACAGTACCCGGCTCTTCCCGATTTGCCCTGGTGCGTTGGCAAATCGGGGTAATAAGGAGTTATTGGCAGCCCATAGCTGCCAATAAGTCCTAGATTAATCATGTCAGGCGTCTATGAGACACCTTCCATGATTAATCTGTAAATTACAGTAAATAAACACACACACCCGAAAAAAATCATTTATTAGGAATAAAAAACACAAACATATACCCTGGTTCACCACTTTAATCAGCCCCAAAAAGCCCTCCATGTCCGGCGTACTCCAGGATGGTCCAGCGTCGCTTCCAGCGCTGCTGCATGGAGGTGACCAGAGCTGCAGAAGACACCGCCGCTCCGGTCACCTCCACGCAGGTAATGAAGACAGCCGTGCGATCAGCTGATCTGTCACTGAGGTTACCCGCTGTCACTGGATCCAGCGGTGGATGCAGCGGTGGCCGCGGGTAACCTCAGTGACAGCTCAGCTGATCGCACGGCTGTCTTCATTACCTGCGTGGAGGTGACCGGAGCGGCGGTGTCTTCTGCAGCTCCAGTCACCTCCATGCAGCAGCGCTGGAAGCGACGCTGGAGCATCCTGCAGTACGCCGGACATGGAGGGCTTTTTGGGGCTGATCAAAGTGGTGAACCAGGGTATATGTTTGTGTTTTTTATTCCTAATAAATGATTTTTTTCGGGTGTGTGTATTTATTTACTGTAATTTACAGATTAATCATGGAAGGTGTCTCATAGACGCCTGACATGATTAATCTAGGACTTATTGGCAGCTATGGGCTGCCAATAACTCCTTATTACCCCGATTTGCCAACGCACCAGGGCAAATCGGGAAGAGCCGGGTACTGTCCCAGAACTGTCGCATATAATGTATGCGGCAATTCTGGGCGGCTGTTGGCTGATATTGTTAGGCTGGGGGGCTCCCCATAACGTGGAGCTCCCCATCCTGAGAATACCAGCCTTCAGCCGTATGGCTTTATCTGGCTGGTTTTAAAATTGGGGGGGACCGCACGCCGTTTTTTTTAATTATTTATTTATTTATTTCACTACACAGTATAGACACGCCCACCGGCTGCTGTGATTGGGTGCAGTGTGACACCTGTCACTCAGCGTGGGGGGCGTGTCTCACTGTAACCAATCATAGGCGCCGGTGGGCGGGGTAAGCAGGGAATACGAGATTGTTTAATGGGCGGCCGGCTTTTTCAAAACAATAAAAGCCGCCGGAGCAGTGTGAATGCCGTGCAGAGCCGCGCCGGGGATCGGGGATCGGTGAGTATATGAGAGAAGGGGTAAGAGGGATAGACTGACATGGACAGAGAGAGAGGGACAGAGATAGTGACCGACTGACAGAGATTAGTGCATGACAGACATTGTGAGGCGCTTCAGAACGCAGCTTTTCAGCTCCGCTCTGAAACAGACCTTTTTTAAGCTGCGGTGCAGAGCGCACACCTGTGCACATAGCATCAGACACCGAAATCATATGAGGGATGTCACACGTTACAATTGACTAGTTTCGTACTACCAAACGTCCAATGTATGAGGAATAAACGACGTGTATGCGATCACCGTATTTTCGTTCAATATCGATCGCATGTAGGTTTCACACGCAAACACGTCACGAACGATGCCGAATGTGCGTCACTTACAACTTGACCCCGACGACGGATTGAAAGATTTATTGAAGTGTGTAAAGCAGGCTTTAGTCTGGCTATGCATATACGAATCAGGATCTTCACTTGTCCAAATCCAGCAGAAGAAAGGTGACCACCCTTACAGGGGCACACGTCAGTAGTGGACGCAGACAGAAGAGGGCCCCTGTGTAATAATATATGGGCTTTTCGCAGTCCAATAAGTCATCACAATGCACAATTCCACCTGCTTTGTGGGCCCGCTCACAACAAGGGCGCCCGTGCAGCAACACAGGTGGCACCAATGGAATGTCCACCCCTGGCTACATCAGTATTTATTATCATTCTTCTTACAGAGATCTACTCTAAAATGAAGTAAAGTTCACTTACATAGGATACAGTTTGTAATGCATTGTCTAGGAAGGAAGAAGCGCTGTGCATTTGCGTGTTCACAGACCAGCGTAAGAGCTGAATGGAAAGTCTACGGTTCCAATTCATCAAAATTATTAAAAAAGTCGTTTTCTATTCTGCAATAGTGGCCTGGCCACATTTTGTACAATTCATAGGGAAGGCTTTTTCTAAACACCTTGTTCAGCCACTTCTACCTCTGAGTGGTGCTATTGTGTTCCACTCATCCCCATGAAGTGACTCCCGGGCTCCGTGACCTCTGAGATCCGGTGAGTCACGTGAACTTCCAGTTGACCCGACATCACAGAGGCCGACCCCAGTCTTCCTGAGTGACTGGGCTGTGGGCAGTGTTTCACCGCTCATCACAGCCCAGCATCGCTCCTGCTTGCGACGCTCTACAATGATGGAGAGAGCGCTCGAGATGCTCTGTTGTAACACTGGGCTGTGATGAGCGGTGAAATGCCGCCCACAGCCCAATCACTCAGGAAGACCGGGGCCGGCCACGTAGCCAGGAGTCATGTGATAGGGTTGAGCGGACTGCAATAGCGCCGCTCAGTGGCAGAATTGGCTTAACCAGGTATTTGACAAAAGCCTTCCCTATCAGTTTTAAAGGAATGTGGCCACTATTGCAGAGTAGTGAACTAGTGAACCACCCCTTTAAGATGTAAAACACTAATAAAAATTGCAAACTTGCAGCACAATGCATAGTGGTGAAAAAAATTTGCGACTTTGCCATTTTTACGACAGTTTTGGGCAGCTCTGCCAAAATGGGCAGAACTGGAGAAGAGCTGGAAGCAGCACTTGGAATGAATACTTTTATACCCGCCATCAAATTAAGCAAAAGTGGCAAAGTACATTACACCAGAAATGATTACTCCAGTCCTTAACTGTAATATTTCTGTGAGGCGCAAAGGTGCATACCACTAGAGATGAGCGAGCCTCTGAAGGCGAGCCTCTCGAACCCCATTGAAAACAATTGGAGGCAAACACAAACACATAAAAACACATAGAAAATAACTTCAATGGTGTCCAAAAGGTGACAAACAACTCCCAAGACACCACTAACACATGGGAAAGTGACAAGGACATATACTCATGCGAAAACAAAACAGCTGGACGAGGAAAAAGAGGAGGAGACACAGATGTAGGCATCTCATTCCCTACTAAAATCATGTAAAACACATCAAGGGTACTCCAAGCTGAGTCTCATTTTTTTCCAAAAATTGGGCAACACAGACACCACTTCAGTGGCATCACTTGTGCCGCAGTTGCAAACTTGACAGGTAGATTTACATCAAGCACAGTCAAAAATATGACATCCTTAACTGTCCCCAGGATGACACTGGGGTAGGTAGCAAAGTCTTTGCTGAACCATGACTTGTTCATCTTGGCTCATTTTTAAAAACACCACAAGGGGACTCCAAGCAGAGTCTCCCTTTTTTCCAAAAATTGGGCCACACACACCACTTCAGTGGCATCACTTGTCCCCCAGTTGCAAACTTGACATGTTGATTTGCATGAAGCACATTCCAAAATACACCAGCCTTTACTCTCCCCAGGATGACACAGGGGTGGTAAAGTCCTTGCGGATCCATGACTTGTTCATCTTGATGAACGTTAGTCCACATTGTCACTGGACAGACGCGTGCGCTTATCTGTCAGCACACACTCAGCAGCACTGAAAACACGTTCAGAGACAACGCTGGCTGCGGAACACGACAAGATCTCCAAAGCGTAAGTGGCGAGCTCAGGCCATTTTTCAAGATTTGAAGCCCAAAATGAGCAAGGCTCCAGTTGCAAAGTCATGGCATCGATGTTCATTTGGAGATACTCCTGCATCATCCTCTCCAGCCTTTGACTATGTGTCAGACTTCTTGTCTCTTGTGGCCTTGCATTGGATGGCCTAAAAAATTAAGAAACGATTCCATAAAATTGCTGTTACCAGCACCAGATACGGTGTTGCTGGTACAGTTTGACTGATAATGACGAGACAGTCCCATGCTTGTCAAGTTACAACTGGGAGATTCACTCTGTGCACCCCTGGTGTTTGGTGGAAAAGCCAAGCTAAGATTGAGTAACAGCTTCTGCTGATACTCCTGCATATGTGCGTCCCTTTCTATGGCTGGAATTATTTCGACAAATTTGGACTTGTACCAGGGATCTAAGAGTGTGGCAACCCAGTAGTCATCATTACTTCTAATTCGGACAATCCGAGGGTCATGATGTAGGTAGTGCAGCAAGAAGGCCCTCATGTGTCTTGCGCATCCATGCGGACCAAGTCCTCACTGTGTTTGTGGCAGCAAGGTGATAGCCATGCTTTCTTCCTCTGACATCTCCCCCCAACCTCGTTGAACCGAAATTTGACCAAGGTCTCCCTCATCTGCTGAGTCTTCCATGCCCATCGAGAGTTCGCCCTCCATTTCTTCCTGGTCTCCTGCACCTTCCTCAACATTTTGGCTGCTACCATGCTCCCTTTTTAATCCCTCTCCCCCACCGTCCCATGCCTGCCGACTTGGTGATGCTGAACGTCTGGACCTTGTAAATGTTGGTATCCCTTGCGCATATGAATCCTCCTGTACTTCCTCCCTTTTCTCTTGTCCCAGCCCCTGACTCCGAATAGTAGATGTTGATTCAAACCTTACAGTCTTCACTACTTTTTCATAAAATTTAATTTTTATTAAATTAAATCGATCACATATATACATAAACACTTGGATAAAAAAAGTAAGGAGGAAGCGGAGAGACAATATCCCTATCCTATTTCCTTCCTACACTATGGGGGTCGGCGTCCTAAGTCAATTACGCCCCCGTTCAACGACGACTAGGTTCCTATACTGAGCCCTCCCTGTGATAGGTATAGTGCACCCCCTTCTGGTAGATTGAAACCCCAGAGTAGTATCACCACGGTGAGGAGACAGTGCACAGTCCAGGGTGACTTGTTTGTTGCTGATAGTACAGCAATAATTATGGGGCGGGGCTTAGGGGTCGTCTGGGATTTGTCAAATCTGTCAGTGTGCTCAGAAAAGTAATTTTAAAGCACAGTTTTTAATAAATATGCTGTTCAGAAGGTACTCAGCACATAATCGGTGTGCTCAAAATTGAGACATAATTGAGACACACAATTCTTTAAACAGGAGTGCCCACAGTTTCAGAAGTGCCCGACGTGCTTCGCTCATTAGCATCTTAGTAGTGCAGGGCTCATCAGGGGCTTATGGACAATTTCTTGATAAACTCCTTATTTAAATATCTGTAACATACAAAAACACAAAAAATCCTTGTTACCTATATGTGCAGTAATCACAGTAAGCTGCACTGTGTATATATCTATACTGACCAGAGTGAGTACGGTCATAATGATCACTGGGCTAGTGAAGAGAATGTTGTGATCCTAGGATCCATCTGGTATCTCATCAGGATGATAATCACCTATATATATACAGGTCATTTAATAATGTATTGGGTAAATCTATATCATGTCATATCTCATATCATTATCCATAAGACAAACATCCTTATAGAGGCGACAGTAGGCAAAGTTACTGGAATATGTCTTAAAGGGATGTATCATCTGTATATAGTACTAAAATAGTGCCCAGTGGTGGGCACTCCTGTTTAAAGAATTGTGTGTCTCAAATATGTCTCAATTTTGAGCACACCGATTATGTGCTGAGTACCTTCTGAACAGCATATTTATTAAAAACTGTGCTTTATAATTACTTTTCTGAGCACACTGACAGATTTGACAAATCCCAGACGACCCCTAAGCCCCGCCCCATAAATATTGCTGTACTATCAGCAACAAACAAGTCACCCCGGACTGTGCACTGTCTCCTCACCGTGGTGATACTACTCTGGGGTTTCAATCTACCAGAAGGGGGTGCACTATACCTATCACAGGGAGGGCTCAGTATAGGGACCTAGTTGTCGTTGGACGGGGGCGTCATTGACTTAGGACGCCGACCCCCGTAGTGTAGGAAGGAAATAGGATAGGGATATTGTCTCTCAGCTTTCTCCTCACTTTTTTATCCAAGTGTTTATGTATGTATGTGATCGATTTAATTAAATAAAAATTTAATTTTATGAAAAAGTAGTGAAGACTATAAGGTTTGAAGCATTGTCAGCACTAAACATATTCGTCGCCATGTCGAAACTGTGCAGAAGGGTGCATAGGTCCTTGATCTGAGACCACTCCAGCAGTGTGACCTGCCCCACCTCTGCATCTCGTTGGCCCAGGCTATACGTCATAACGTATTGCACCAGGGCTCGGCACTGGCAGTGCTGCCACAGTCGCTGCAACATGTGGAGAGTCGAATTCCAGCGTGTCGGCACATCGCATTTCAGGCGATGAACCAGCAGGCCGAAAGACTTCTGGAGCGATGCAAGTCGGTCAGCTGCGCCGGTAGAACGGCGGAAGTGAGCAAAGTGTGACCGTGCCCTGTGAAGAAGCCCATCTAGGCCGCGATAGTGGGTTATTGCTGGACAACAAGGTTCAACACATGAGCCATACAAGGCACGTGTGTCACCTTGCCCCGGCGTAGGGCCGCACCCAGGTTTGCAGCATTGTCGCACAAGGCCTTCCCTGGCCGCAGGTTGAGTGGAGACAACCATTTAGTAAACTCGCTCGCAAGAGCTGACCACAACTCCTCCGCTGTGTGACTCTAATTTCCAAGACATTTCAAGGTAAAGACCGCCTGATGGCGTTGAGCTCTGCTGCCAGCATAGTAAGGAGGTGTGCGGGATTCCTTGTGCGCAGTTACAACGCGGGTGGCCTGACCAGGCAGGCTTGGGGCGGAGGTGGAGGAACCAGACGAGGTTGAGGAGGCAGAAGCAGTGGAGGAACTTCAACATACAGAGGATTGACAAATAAGATGTAGGGACGGCAAGACTTGTTCAGCAGACCCTTCTCCATCTCTCACCATAGTTACCCAGTGCCCAGTCAGCGACATGTAACACCCCTGTCCATGCTTACTGGTCCAAGTATCGGTGGTGAAATGCACCCGGTCACACACTGAGTTTCTCAAGAAAGCGGTGATGTTGTGTGCGACATGCTGGTGTAGCGCAGGCCCACCTCTCTTGGAGAAGTAGTGGTGACTGGGCATCTGGTACTGGGTCACTGCGACTGTCATAAGGTCTCAAAAATCCTCTGTGTCCACCAGGCGGAAAGACAGCATTTCGGTAGCCAAGAGCTTACAGAGGGATAAAGTCAACCTCTTAGCTTTGTCATGGCTCAGAGGAATTGGCCTTTTATTTGTCCACATCTGAGGGACCGAGATCTGGCTGCTGTGTGGAAATGGTGTTGAGTAGGGTGTCCCAGGAAAACTGCAGGTCTGTGAGCAAAGTGCAGGCGGAGACATGATGTTGCCTTCATCCAAACTTGGTGCTCTTGATGTCTGAGAGAGCTCTACACCAGCACTTGTTTCCCCTTCCAAAACAACTGACGACCTGCCAAGCAAACTGCCTGTTGCGGATAAAGAGGTGGAAGGTCTGCGTGGAAAAACATGTGTGACAGCTGTCCCCACAGTCATAGAGGATGAAGAGCACGTGCATGCACTTGAAGAGGCAGACGGTGGTTGGCCCGCTCCGCTAGGCTGCATTGTAGCACGGTGAGCTTCCCACTGGGACTTATGCTTGTTAATCATGTGACGATTCATGGAAGAAGTTATCAAACTGGTGAGGTTTTGGCCTCTACTTATAGATTGGCGTCAAATCTTACAGATCACATGATTTTGGAGATCATTTCCAATGTCAAAAAAGGACCAGGCTAGATAAGGCTTAGAGCCCATGCGACCAGCAGAGCCACCCCGATTTGTGCTCAGAGGCAGAGTTGTGGCTGAGGATGCAGTTGTTGACGTGCTTCCAGTACTCCGACTGTCCAGGAAGTTGCAAGGTAACTTCGTCGTCAGTCGCATCCTCCTCCACCACCTCTGGTGACCTCCTCGAGTGCCTGACTGTGGGTTGACAGTAAGTGGGATCTAGAACTTCATCATCAAGCGTTGTGTTTGCACTCCCCTTGCCCTCAGACCTAACCTCTTCCTGCCCTGACTGAATAGTTAAGTTGTCATTCAAATCAGGTATCTGAGTCTCATCGTCATCAGTATGTTCCTCATTGTCTTCACCAAGAGGTGTTACAGTTTGGGAATGGGGGTCTACATTATGCTCAGAAACTTGGTCATCAGGGCATGAATCAGACTCACAAAGCTTCTGGGCATCCCTGCAGATCATTTCCAGGTCTGTACTCACTGTAGCTTGGGAGTAGACCTCTGATTCCCAGCCTATAGTGTGCCTGAACAGCTCTGCAGACTCAGCCATCTCTGTTACACCATACTCTGCAGGGCGGGGGGATACTTGAGAGCTGGGAGAAAGCAAGTGCGATTGGGGTGACAACTCAGAGGACTTGTTTTTTTGATGTTGAAGTTGAGGTGGAGGAGAGGACACTTGTCGGAGCACTTGCGATCCATTAAAGCATGTTCTTTTTTTGTGCATCATCTACCTTTGTTACAGTTGTTCGGTTCCGTAAAAAAAGGGATCACATCCGATTGTCCACGGAAAGTAGTAGACATCTTACTTTTGCTTGAAGATGGCCTTTCTTCAGCAGATGTTAATGTAGCTTTCCCACCTACCCCACGGACACAAACTTTTTTTTCCTTTTCCAACACGCCTGTTCCCCTTTCCACCAGCATCTGTGCTTTTTCCACTCATTTTGTTAGCAACAAGATTGGACACTTAAAATGTGGTAGCAAAAATGGAGAGGTGTTGTAGATTGCAGAGGTGGTCTAGCTTTATTGACAGCTGAAAAACCAACACTGACTATCCCAGTCAATTTTAGTATGCCCCTAACAGTGGCAGCACAGTTTGCAATTAGAATTGCGTAGCAAAAATGGGAAGCTGTGTACAATGCAGAGGTGGTCTAGCTTTAATAACAGCTGAAGAACAAACACTGACTATCCCAGTCAATTTTAGTATGCCCCTAACAGTGGCAGCACAGTTTGTAATTAGAATTGCGTAGCAAAAATGGGAAGCTGTGTACAATGCAGAGGTGGTCTAGCTTTATTAACAGCTGAAGAACCAACACTGACTATCCCAGTCAATTTTAGTATGCCCCTAACAGTGGCAGCACAGGTTGCAATTAGAATTGCGTAGCAAAAATGGAAATCTGTGTACAATGCAGAGGTGGTCTAGCTTTATTAACAGCTGAAGAACCAACACTGACTATCCCAGTTAATTTTAGTATGCCCCTAACAGTGGCAGCACAGTTTGCAATTAGAATTGAGTAACAAAAATGGGCAGGTGGGTAGAATGTATTCCAGACACTTTTAGGATGGCACAAAAAGTGTCAGCTCTTTGGGGAAATAAAATAGCATGTCAAAAATGGGCAGGTGGGTAAAATGCATGGGTGCTGTGGGTCAGTGGACAGCAAAGGAACACTAACTTAGTATTCCAGACACTTTTAGGATGCCAGAAAAAGTTTCAGCTCTTTGGGGAAATAAAATAGTGTGGGAAAACTGGGCAGGTGGGTAGAATGCACGGGTGCTGTAAGTCAGTGGACAGCAAAGGAAGCCTCACTTTCTATCCCTGCTAATGAAAAAATGTAGCAAGGAATTACCTGAGCTGAGGTAGCCAGACGCTGTTATCTAAAGCCCTACACAGCGCTTGCATGGACCTGCCTATCAGCTATGGCTATGAACGCCTGTAAATCAGCCCTGAAAAGTGCTGAAGTAACCAGTAGTCCCTAATCCCTAAAGCGCTGTGTGGATTGCACTGTATCTCTATAGCGCACACAGCAGCAGCAGCGGGAGCGGTGACTGTCACCGTCACGCAGCAGAGAGATAATGGCGGCGACGTGGAAAATGGCCGTGTCTTATAAGGTAATGACATATGACATGCACATGACACATGTCCTTGCTTGTCTGGCAAAAATCCACTTTGCAGTGTGTATCTCTGTGATTTGCTGACAGCCTGGCCCGCCCCACTGTACGTGCAGTTAGGGAAAAAAAAAATAAATGGCGATCGGCATTCTCTCAGCACTCAGCAGCAGCACTGATCTAAACCCCGTCCCCCCGCACACTATACGCTGAATTTTGATAATAGCATGATTCACAGTTACTCACACTATTACAGTGAAAAGCCAGCTACTAACTAGCTAGGCTTTTTGTTGATCGAACCGTTCTCGAACGCTACTCGAATTGTCGAGCTTTTAGCAAAAGGCTCGAGTTCGTCGAACGTCTCGAACACCCCCCAAAATCACTCGAACATGAAATTGGCGAACCTCGAGCCTCGAACATCGCTCATCTCTACATACCACTGATAAGATGGGCTGAATTTATTAAGTGGCATGTGCTTCTCAATGAATGTGGCGCATCTTATTCTTGCATGCCTCTCATTAAGGTTTGTAGCACACCCAGTCTGTATAGGGACCTGTGGGTAACATCTTCCCTGGTTTGTTCGACCATGTGTGAGTGGAAGAGTTTAGTCGTAACAGCACCTCTTCTTCCCCTCTTGATCCAGTGTAGATGTTCCAGAAATCCTTCCAATCTTTCTTTACAAAGGGTAATGCAATGTTCATGTGCTTCATTTTACTATCATCACTACTCAGCACTGAGCCATGGCACATGATGACGGTGGCCACTTATTGACTGTAGCAGTCACATACTGGCAGTTTGTGAACAAGGACCAGGAGCACAGCTGGAGTGTCTGTGCTGCCCCAATGGAGGATAGATGAGGTAAGCAATATTATTTCTTTGTTTTAAGGCATTTGGATAACCCCTTGATGCTCCTGGTCCGTAATTCTGAGTCTGATTATCCGTAAACAATATGACAGGCGTACAAACCAATTGACATGTTGGCTTATGGGCACCCAGACATGAGGTAAACATATGCGATATACTCTGCTGTACTTGGTTGCAATTGCAAACTCCATTGCATACATTCACTTGAGCACACAGGCAAACACAAGAACATACACCTTAGCAAATAAATCCTCACCTGAGCTCTCAGTTAAACTCACACCATAGAATGAACAGCTCTGTATACACCACATTTTTTACTGCTGTTTTACAGCTTTTTTTTCTTTAAAAGTTTTGCAAAGCACGTGCCATGGGAATAGTTATATATTTTACTTGATCTACCACAGTAGATTTTAAAGTTCATCTCCGCTTTTCTAACACTTTAAGTGCTTCGGCTTCATCTAATGTGTAGTTTCGTTAGCTGAAAGCATTCTGTGCAGCATCTTGGAGATATTCTTCCCCTCCTCTCTCATGTAACAGAGAGCCCTTCTTCACAGTAATGTGCCTGTTATAGTACTTTTTTCGTATACAATTTTTTACCAACTCCATTTGACATCTTAAATTGTTATCATCTTAGATATTGTTGGCATTTCCAAATTTTCTGCTTTCTTAGTGTCACAGGGTCCTGGATTACATGTGCTTAGATGCACGTTTAAGCACCACTATACATTAGATTATAGTAGGAAGAACCTGCTAATTTTGGTGGGATCAGCCAAGTGAGTAAAGTGTATGAAGGCCTCCTGACAGAAGATAAAGATCTAGGGCTTGAGTTTATTTGCTTGATCCTTTTGTTCTCTAGACACATACTGTAGGTTGCTACCATATGATTCTGGCAGTGATACTGCACACACTCTCAATAGAAGACACATGAACACTTGAGTCAGCTAAGCCATGAGTTCTTGTGTATGAGGGAGTCCAGAGAGATAGTTGTTAGCCGGAAAAGAGTTCACCAACGGCTATCTAAGGCATAAGGCTCCTGTGGTTCATCTATTATTAATCTTAGTTGATCCTACTGGATTGTTGGTTTGAGAGTTAGTATATCTGTGTCACAAGTGTGTCATGGCCTGATGTAATCTCGGGGAGACCTGAGATTATAAGGTTATAGCATACTGTGGATTGAAGATCCTCTTTAGTGCCCGTTCATCATTTACCCTAAGTTGGAGCATATTTAATTCCACCCGGTACTGAAGGGGTTAAGGTTCATTTCCATCCTGCAGTGATCTAACAGGTAATTTTAAAGTCAGCTGCAGCCTCTCCCTTCTGCTATAAATATCCACTCCTCACTCCTCCCTATGTCAGCTATAGCTTATTCCTATGCTTACCATGTTGAAGGAGCTCATTGCTGTAGTTGTGATGTTGTTACTATTGCAGCTGCAAAGTTTCCTATAGAAGAATCCAAGGAGTTGTGCCTTTTTCAACGCATTTGTCTTACCTTCCTAGTGTTGTCATATCGTAGTAGCGAGACTAGCGTCTCGCTGGCCTTCAGTCATCAGGGTGAGTCCAGGGCCAGCAAGAGCCTAGGCATGTGATCAGCATATGGGGGAAAAGACAGTCTAGGAACGTCATGGAATACCTCAGGTGAATGTTAAGAAGTGAACCCGCTCCCCTCTCCCTAGCACCAGGGCCTACTGTTGTATTGTTTCCCTGGTGTAACCTTTCTATTGCATCTGGGCAGCTGCAATCTGGTATTTTAGGCTCAGGGGCCAATATCCATGGCGCCTCCCATCCTGATAATACTAGCCCACCACCTGATTGTTTTACTGTGGCTGGATCTCAAAAATGGGGGGACCCTCTGTCTTCCCCCCCTATTTTGATATGCAGCCACAGTAAAGACCACAGGTGGGGGCTGCAATCTGCTAGTGTTGTTATAAAAATATGGTGGGAGCACACATAATTTTTATTAATATTTATTTCTTTTTACACTACTATACAGCAAACTGCAACCAATCACAGATGCGGACAAAGGGTGAGGGCGTGTATAGCATTTTGCTACCAATCACAAACACTGACACAGAGCATGGGATGGGGAAGCAGTGAATATTCATGAACCTTAATTAGCAGGCGGAAGAGAGTCTGACTGCAGAAACACGGTATTTATAATTGTATCCCTATCTTGCACTTACTATCATTTAACTTCAATTTGTAGCCCACGTCAATTTTTTTTACAGTGACTTCCCTGACCAATCACAGCCATGCCAATACTTGGCATGGCTACAATGGCTCTGGAAGTGCCCACAGCCTAAAAGCTTGCTGATTGGCTGGTCTGCAATCTTTAAACAAGCTTTATCCTTGTGACAAAGCCAAATAAGAACCAGATGTACAGTCAGAAGTCTGTGTTCAGTGTTTACTGTTCAGCACCGAACATGGTACGGACACCGAACTTTACAGTTTGGGTTCGCTCATCCCTAGTTATAGGGGAACTGAACAGCTTGATGGATTTTTGAAGATTTCTGTTATGAATTTTTTTTTTACAGTTAAGACTGTCTCAAAAATGAGCGATCCCTACAATTTATCTTTACATCTATACAACAATATGGAAAGCTTACTATCTATTATCTCCATGGTGTGGTGATTAAACATAGGCAAATGTTAATTCTAAATATATCTGAATGGAAGGCTGATCATCTCAAGGGTTTATCCAGGACTATTTTGTTCTTTATATTATGGGACTATAAACTAACAGCCAGGTAGTTGCTAACTACCTCCATGTTCTACATGGAGCTTGCACGGAGTGGTCTGTGATTCAGTTGATCCACATCAACAGAACAGCCCTTCCTCTTCCCGGCTGCTGTTCCAACAGAGCATAACTGCCAACGTCATGCTGATTGACAGCCAGCTCCCCGCAGTTTGGCAGTGGAGAGCCAGCTATCAGTCAGCACGATGTTGGCAGAAAATCAGTATATTCCAAAAGGAAAAAATGCGAGGAACTATAGTAAAATAGTTCCTCACATTTTTTCCTTTTGGAATGTACTGATTTTTTATATCTTACTGCTTGGGGCAGCAGCTTCATATGAGGGCATTATGCCTATGGAGTGTGGACTTATATATTTGCCGTGAGTTCCCTATTTTTTCCTTTTGCCTGATGTTAGCAGTCACACCCCATCAACTAGGCAGAGCGGAAGAGAAGCTACTGCTGTAGTGGAAGCTACTAAATTGCCAGCTGTCTGTGACCAATCTATGCCGGCAGAACAGGCAGGTAGTTGGAAAATAGGAAATACTTGCCTGTTCGTTCCTAATTAAATAGTCCCAGATAACCCTTTAACCATACAATGTACCAAATAGCCATACGGCAGTTACCAATCAAACCAAATAAGGTAAGAGTGCGAGCCAAAGAAGCCTTCCTTTCTGCAAACAATTCTTAACCAACAAGGTTTAAGAGTACATGGATATGATTAGATTTTGACCTCTGGAAATGGACACCCTTGACTTGTGAAATACAATGAATATATACAGTGCTGGCACCCCTGCAATTCTGTCAGATAATACTCAGTTTCTTCTTGAAAATGATTGCAATCACAAATTCTTTGGTATTCTTTGGTATTATTATCTTCATTTAATTTGGCTTCAATGAAAAAAAAAAATTGTCATAAAGCAAAATTGGATATAATTCCACACCAAGCATAAAAAAGGGAGTGGACAAAAGTATTGGAACTGTTTGAAAAATCATGTGATGCTTCTCTAATTTGTGTAATTAATGGCACCTATAACTTACCTGTGGCACCTAACAGGTGTTGGCAATAACTAAATCACACTTGCAGCCAGTTGACATGGATTAAAGTTGACTCAACCTCTGTCCTGTGTCCTTGTGTGTACCACATTGAGCATGGAGAAAAGAAAGAAGACCAAAGAACTGTCTGAGGACTTGAGAATCCAAATTGTGAGGAAGCATGGGCAATCTCAAGGCTACAAGTCCATCTCCAAAGACCTGAAAGTTCCTGTGTCTACGGTGCACAGTGTCATCAAGAAGTTTAAAGCCCATAGCACTGTGGCTAACCTTCCTAGATGTAGAAGGAAAAGAAAAATTGACGAGAGATTTCAACGCAGGATTGTGCGGATGGTGGATAAAGAACCTCGACTAACATCCAAACAAGTTCAAGCTGCCCTGCAGTCCGAGGGTACAACAGTGTCAACCTGTACTATCCGTCAGCGTCTGAATGAAAAGGGACTGTATGGTAGGATACCCAGGAAGACCCTACTTTGTTCCCCGAGACATAAAAAATCCAGGCTGGAGTTTGCCAAAACTTACCTGAGAAAGCCTAAAACGTTTTGGAAGAATGTTCTCTGGTCAGATAAGACAAAAGTAGAGCTTTTGGGGAAAAGCCATCAACATAGAGTTTAAAGGGGAAAAAAGAGCCATTCAAAGAAAAGAACATGGTCCCTACAGTCAAACATGGCGGAGGTTCCCTGATGTTTTGGGGTTGCTTTGCTGCCTCTGGCACTGGACTGCTTGACTGTGTGCATGGCATTATGAAGTCTGAAGACTACCAACAAATTTTGCAGCATAATGTAGGGCCCAGTGTGAGAAAGCTGGGTATTCCTCAGAGGTCATGCGTCTTCCAGCAGGACAATGACCCAAAACACACTTCAAAAAGCACTAGAAAATGGTCTGAGAGAAAGCACTGGAGACTACTAAAGTGGCCAGCAATGAGTCCAGACCTGAATCCCATAGAACACCTGTGGAGAAATCTCAAAATGGCAGTTTGGAGAAGGCACCCTTCAAATCTCAGGGACCTGGTGCAGTTTGCCAAAGAAGAATGGTCTAAAATTCCAGCAGAGCATTGTAAGAAACTCATTGATGGTTACCGGAAGCGGTTGTTCGCAGTTATTTTGGCTAAAGGTTGTGCAACCAAGTATTAGGCTAAGGGTGCCAATACTTTTGTCTGGCCCATTTTTAGAGTTTTGTGTGAAATGATCAATGATTTGATTTTTGTTTCATTCTCTTTTGTGTTTTTCCATTGCAAGCAAAATAAATGAAGATAATAATACCAAAGAATTTGTGAATTTGTGATTGCAATCATTTTCAAGAAGAAACTGAGTATTATCCGACAGAATTGCAGGGGTGCCAATACTTTTGGCCAGCACTGTATCTACGTTTTAAAGCCTGAATTTTGGAGTGAGCAGAGGTAACAAGGAGAAGCTCATTGTTGCTTTACCACATGCTGTAATGACGACAGTCAAAACCCCTGTGACTTTTGGCACTGTATGAAGCACAATGTTGCGCATACTGAGCACAGGCACTAGACATAAGAAGCTGGTTGGCTTCATGGGGTTGGCATGATATGGCGTCTCATCTCTGTACTGTCATCTTATGTGTCCTGCAAACTTGTATTGCTACACCTCTGCTTGTCATACTAAATATATTATCCTGTCCGCGTATAATTATTCTAAATGTTAATATATTCTCGGATGGTTGTAATGTTCCAGATACTTTTAAAACTTTTCCTCTCTCAACTAAGTACATGTTGGTAATTTTAATGATCGGCTTCCAGCAACAAAGTTTGGAAAGCGGCCAGACACGGAGCTGAACACCTGCTAGTTCTCTGTCCAATTAAGCTGCAGCTGATTCTCTATCTCCCCTCCCTGGCAGATGTATAGAGGAGAGCAGCGGCACAGCCATGTAGACACGGGCAGGCTGCGGCTAGTCAGGGAACGCTCACTTCCAGGTGTGTTTTTATGAAGTTTTAAAACTCAAAGGAAAGGGCCAACTTATGCATAAACTAAACATTTACCGAGCCAAGTTCATTGTCTTGAGTCACAAATGAACACACACAAAGGATGCCAAAAAGACTTTCCCATCCATGAACAAGTCATTTCTTCATAATTCTTCTGATTTTTCCTTCTCAGTTTAAAAGAAGGTTGCAAAAAATGAAAAGCCTGCTACATGAAGTAGCACTACTACCTTGCTGGGAAGCTAAGTCTAAAAGCAACCAGGGGGTTATTAACAGTTTTGTTGAGGTGATCTCCGGGAGCTCTGGATTTCTTGTACACGCCACAGACATACTGGCAGGTTAATGGACTCCAGACTAAACTGATCCCACCATGTGTGGCGCTCATAGGAAAATAGATTGCAGGCGCCAGTTGGGCAGAAATAAGTGTAAAAGTGAAAATTCTTCCTGTATAATTTATATTAATAAAAACAGTCATCTAAAAATCTCTCCAAAATGCACCGCGCTTGCAGCTTTTTTCATATTTAGTTCTGATTTAAATAACATAAAACTTAAAGCTGAAGGGATCGATTTGATTCATCGATAGCAGTTTGTTCTAAGTCATTATTCTTTTTTGTATTGTGGTATTTGTTGATGTCGTTTGCAAATATATCTTCAAAATGTCACATATGGTTAATGAATTTTGCTCAAAATAATAAAATGCACTTTGTTTTTACCCTTTTTTGTACCTTTTTGAAAGTAAAAAGTTGCATGTAGCAGTAAAATGCCACAATCAACATTTGTGCAAACTAGTGATGAGCGAGTACTAAAAAGCTCGGGTGCTCGAGGCTCGGGCCGAGCATCCCAAGATACTCGTGTACTCGGCCCGAGCACCGAGCCCAATGTTATCCTATGGGAGACCCGAGTATTTTTGTGAAATGACCCCCGGCAGCATGTAGAAACCCTAAAAATGGCACAAAAGTCTCAGAAGAATGCTCAAATGACATGGCAACAGCATGGGGAAGATCCCTTGAAGCATTTATCACTCAAAAGTGACAGCTGTGAACAATTTTGTCCGCGTTTTACGCCATTTTTACGGACTCACCAGAAAACCTTCAAAAATGACACCAAAATGAATTTTCATGGCGGAAATGTTTAGGGCACATACCCAATAATGAGATAGAGCTAATGTATGTTACTTTTTGAGATTAATACATGAAAGATTTTACGTAAAACATTGTGTGGCACTCCGATGTCCCTGAGAAGAGACGTACATAAAGGCCTCTGAGTCTAATGTGCCCATTTTGAGGAAGTGAGTCTTTGTAGTATTTTCCTTTGCCAGGGCAGTCCAAAATTGTGAGGTTCACCAATGCCCCTGCATACAGACGTGCATGAGGGCCTGTAAACCTGAAGTGCCCATTGTAAGGAAGTGGGTCTATTGTAGTATAGCCCTTAGGCAGGGCAGCCAAAAATTGGGAGGCTCCACGTTGTCCCTGGATGGAGACGTGCATGATGGCCTGTAAACCTGAAGTGCCCATTGTAAGGAAGTGGGTCTATTGTAGTATAGCCCTTTGGCAGGGCAGCCAAAAATTGGGAGGCTCCACATTGTCCCTGGATAGAGATGTGCATGAGGGCCTGTAAACCTGAAGTGCCCATTGTAAGGAAGTGGGTCTATTGTAGTATAGCCCTTTGGCAGGGCAGCCAAAAATTGGGAGGCTCCACGTTGTCCCTGGATAGAGACGTGCATGAGGGCCTGTAAACCTGAAGTGCCTATTGTAAGGAAGTGGGTCTATTGTAGTATAGCCCTTTGGCAGGGCAGCCACAAATTGGGAGGCTCCACATTGTCCCTGGATAGAGACGTGCATGAGGGCCTGTAAACCTGAAGTGCCTATTGTAAGGAAGTGGGTCTATTGTAGTATAGCCCTTTGGCAGGGCAGCCAAAAATTGGGAGGCTCCATGTTGTCCCTGGATAGAGACCTGTTAGGTTCTTAGTGCCTCCGTGCTTGCATTTAAAAACCGCACGTGTGTGCCTGTTGGTGGCAGCTTTCCGCTGCACGTGTGTGTGTTTTGCAAAAACTTGGATATAACGCACAAGTCTAGTGAATACACATCAGCACAGCATTGCAAAATGTGCAAGGGCGTTGTCAACGAACAAGGAAGTGGACGTGATGGTGGTGCAGGCAGAGACCGAGGTCGTGTGCAAGCTCTAATTTCGCCACAACAAAGGGCCACATCTACTCGCTCGCACGTCCTGTCCCAAATTCTTGGGGACCGCAGCAGTACACCGCTCTTGAACCAAGACCAGTGTCAACAGGTTGTTAGTTGGATAGCGGATAATGCTTCCAGTCAGATTGGCACCACCACAAACACTCTTTCTTCCACACGGTCAAGTGTCAGTAGCCGTGATACTGCACCGCACATTTCAGAACCTGATCCTCCTTCCTACCACCAGGCCGAGTACACGTCCACGGACATTACTGATCCCACACTTGGACACTCGGAAGAGCTGTTCGTTCACGTTTCCATTCACACATTCTGGCCTCTCGCCAGCTCCTGTTGAAGTGGGCCATGACGAGATTGTATGTACAGATGCCCAAATATTTGAGCAGCCACGTTCTCACGAAGTTGGCAACGTGTCTCAACAAGGGGTGGACGATGATGAGACACAATTGTCAGGAAGTCAGGAGGAGCAGGGTGCGGAAGAGGAAGACGACGTGGTGGATGATCCAGTAACTGACCCAACCTGGCAGGAGGATATGCAGAGCGAGGACAGCAGTGCACAGGGGGAGGGAGGCGTAGCATCCCAACAGGCAGTAAGAAGCAGGGTGGTGGCCCCAGGCAGACGTCAGGCAACTGTTCCCCGGAACAACACGACACAAGGTGCCTGTACAAATGTTAGGTCTTCCCGAGTCTGGCAGTTTTTTAAGTTGGCTCCAGATGATTCTAAAAAGGCCATTTGCAACACCTGCCGTGCCAGCATCATCAGGGGTACCAAAACTAGCAGCCTGACCACCACCAGCATGATCAGGCACATGTCAGCCAAGCACCCGACTTTGTGGGATGTACAACAGAGTCGAGGAGCAGTGCTTGCTGATGTCACTGCTACGTCTTCGCTTGTTGTGCATTCGAGCCAATCCCCTGCCCATGCTGCCCGCGAACAAGCCTCCTCCGGCCCTGCACCTGCAGTTACCCACGCAGAAATAACACCATCATCAAGCACGTCCTTGTCCCAGCGCAGCGTTCAGTTATCCATTCAGCAAACCTTTGAACGCAGGCGCAAATACACTGCCCCACATGCCACACTTCTAAATGCTAACATTTCGCGACTGCTTGCGCTGGAAATGTTGCCTTTTAGGCTGGTTGAGACAGAAGCATTCCGCGACCTGATGGTGGCAGCTGTCCCACGTTACTCAGTCCCCAGCCGCAACTATTTCTCCCGGTGTGCCGTCCCCGCATTGCATAACCACGTGTCACAAAACATCACACGTGCCCTGAACAACGCTGTTTCAGCCAAAGTCCACCTAACCACAGACACAAGGACAAGTGCATGTGGGCAAGGCCGCTACATCTCGTTGACGTCACACTGGGTTAATATTGTGGAAGCTGGGACCCAGTCTTAGCGAGGGACGGAACACGTCCTTCACACACCAAGTTTTGCAGGCCCTACCTCAGTCAGGGTTTCACCCACACTCTACAGCTCCGGAATGTCATGCTCCTCAGCCTCCTCCTCCTCCTGCGCATCCTCATCCACTTTACCCTCCACACCAGTCCCAAGCTGGAAGTATCGCGGGCGGAGGAGGGGACGCTGCGCTCTCCCACTGCTCGGGTCCGGCTGCCGCTGCTCTACGGCTGCTGCTGCTCGGTGGCTCGAGCGATGGCCGGATCCCGGGGACTCGAGCGTCGCTCATCGCCCGTGAGTGAAAAGGGGTCGTTTGGGTTTTGGGGATATTGTCCGTGACGCCACCCACGGTTGTGGTGATTGTGTGGACACCACCGCTGCTCTGGACGGAGATCCCGGGAGCCTGTGACAGGGAGCAGCTTTGTTGTTATTTCTCCCCTCCGTGGGTAGGGGTGTTGGTTGTCCCGGGGCCCGTTGATGGGGTAGAGATGGATGACAGGCGGGTTGCGGGGCCTGATGAGGTGCAGGGTCGCAGGGGCAGCGCTGTGCCGCACGGCACGGAGGTACTCACTCAGCCCAATGATGATGACACAGTTCACGGTAAAACAAGTGGCTGGATGGACGGGTCCCTCGGACGGCTGCGGTTGTTCCTCCCTGCAGGTTAGTGATGACTGTCTCTCCCTGCACCTAAGTTCAGTGTTGGTAGTGATGGTTTCCCACCGGTAACCCGCTCCCCGACCTGGATATGGGCCGGAGGAGCCCCTTTTGCCCACAGGCGCTGGCCCTGGGAGACGGTTGCCCTTGGCGGTGGCGGTGTCTCCTCTTCATGGTTGGACGGTTGCCTTCTATCGGGACTTGGCTGTTTGGAAACCCTGAGGTCCCCTTCACTAACGGATTTGGCAAATTCACGGCGACACCAAGCCTTGCCGGGATCCGAAAGGCCCCTGCCAATGGTGCTGGCTTCTCTTTGTATACCGGTCCAGTACGGCTGGGTCACCACCCGTCCACGGTCCTTACGGCAGACTCCAATCGGCCTCCACTGCAGACGGTCACCACATCCTGCCAACCTTGCTGTCCTGTCCGGGCCACACACCCGAACCAACTTCAGGCTCTTTGCTGTCACTTTTCTCCTCTCTACTACTTTCCTCCTTCCACTTCCTTAGCTTAACTCTCACTGCCTGTGTTTTCCCTCCTCCTTGGTGGGTGGAGACCAACCGCCTGGCTCCACCCCCTGGTGTGGACAACAGCCCCTGGGGAAGGCAACAAGGATTTTGTGTTTTGACTATGATATGCCTGCAGGGAGTGTGGGGTGTGTAAGTGTTGTGCTCTGTGGCCCCTGGCTTGTCCAGGGCGACACAGAAGCACTGCAGCACTGCCTCGGCGAAGCGGCAACAGGCTGTGCTGAAGCTAATCTGCATAGGTGACAAACCCCACAATGCAGAAGAGGTGTGGACAGCTCTGAAACAGCAGGCAGATCACTGGCTCACACCTCTGAACCTAAAGCCAGGAAAGGTTGTGTGTGACAATGGCCGGAACCCGGTGGCGGCTTTGAGGGGAGGCCAGCTGACACATGTTCCATGCGTGGCCCATGTGCTCAACCTCGTGGTTCAGCGGTTTCTAAAGTCATACCCAGAGCTGTCTGATCTGCTGGTAAACGTTCACCGCCTGTCTGCACATTTTCGAAAGTCACCTTGCCGGCTTTCAGCGCCATTTGCATCTTCCGGCTCACAGACTGGTGTGTGATGTCCCCACACGTTGGAATTCAACTCTGCACATGTTGGTCAGGATATGTGAGCAGAAGAGGGCAGTTGTTGAGTACCTGCATCACCTAAGCCGTCGGGAAATGGGTCAAACTCCACACATAACACCTGAGGAGTGGAGATGGATGTCCGACCTATGTACCATCCGCCAAAACTTTGAGGACTCCACCAAGATGGTGAGCGGCGATGACGACATTATTAGCGTCACCATACCGCTTCTCTGCCTTCTAAAATGGTCTCTGCTCAAAAAACAACCATGATGCATTGCAGGCGGAGCGCGATGAGTTTGAGCAAGAAACAGTAGTGGGTGTGGGTGATAACACACAGCCCAGCCTCGTCTCATCACAACGTGCAGTGGAGGACTATGACGAGGAGGAGGATGAAGACATGGAGAAACTCTCTGGCCAAATTGAGGATATGACATGCAGTCATATCCTCGGTTCAGCGTGGCTGGCCAGAGGACAGGGTAGATGATGAGGAGGAGGAGAGGGAGGAGGAGGACAGCATGTTCAGTCATCATGTTGGTCAGGATACTGAAGTGATGGCTGTTAAGAGTCTGGCACACATGGCTGACTTTATGGTAAGCTGCCTGTCTCGTGACCCTCGCGTTAAGAACATCTTGGCCGACAATCATTACTGGTTGGTAACACTGTTAGACCCACGCTAAAAGGAGAACTTTATGTCTCTTATTCCCGAGGTGGAGAGGTCAGGCAAAATGCAGCAGTTCCAGAAGGCCATAGTCACGGAAGTAGGCAAAGCATTCCCCTCACAAAACGCTAGCGGCATAGGTCAGGAATCAGTGGACAACCAAGGCGTACAGCCGAGAGGGGCACAAGTCCAATCCGCCAGAGGTAGGGGAACAGTCTTTAAGATGTGGGACAGTTTTCTCAGCCCCTCACATACCACAGCCCCTGAGGTGCGGGTTAGTGCCACAAGAAATCCTAAGTTTGCCCAGATGCTCAAGGAGTACCTTGCAGATCAAACAACTGTACTCCGACATTCCTCTGTGCCTTACAATTAATGGGTATCCAAGCTGGACACGTGGCATGAATTGGCTCTCTACGCCTTGGAAGTCCTGGCCTGCCCTGCCGCTAGCGTTTTGTCAGAGCGTGTTTTTAGTGCCGCAGGGGGAATCATTACAGATAAACGCACCCGCCTGTCAACTGTAAATGCTGACAGGTTGACTCTGATCAAGATGAACAAGGGTTGGATTGGGCCAGACTTCCCCACACCACCAGCAAATGACAGCGGAATTTAAAGTTTGTAACGGGAATTTGCCATGTACCTCCACTCACCCATGGTAACACACTTCTGGACTTTGGCTAATCGCTGGACTGCTCCTCCTTCTCCTCATGCGCCATCATGATGACCGTTACAATAGTTAGGCCGTTGTTTCAGGTATACCCCCAGTGGTAAATTTTTTCGCCCATTCTTTGCAGAATGGGCATTACAACGACAGGAGACCCGCTCCTTTGCAATGGGAACAATGTTTTGAGGACCTCATGCACATCTCTATCCAGGGACATTGTGGAGCCTCCCAATTTTTGGCTGCCCTGCCAAAGGGCTATACTACAATAGACCCACTTCCTTACAATGGGCACTTCTGGTTTACAGGCCCTCATGCACGTCTCTATCCAGAGACAATGTGGAGCCTCCCAATTTTTGGCTGCCCTGCCAAAGGGCTATACTACAATAGACCCACTTCCTTACAATGGGCACTTCAGGTTTACAGGCCATCATGCACGTCTCTATCCAGGGACAATATGGAGCCTGACGCTGCCACCGACTGTCACACACGTGCGGTTTTTAAATGCAAGCACGGACGCACTAAGAACCTAACAGGTTTTTAGGAGCGACAATTACTGAGAAGTCTGACACTATCAGACACTGCTGACTGACGTGTATTATTCACTAGACTTGTGCGTTATATAATAGTTTGTGCAAAACGTGCACCTGTACGCTGCCACCGACAGGCACACACGTGCGGTTTTTAAATGCAAGCACAGACGCACTAAGAACCTAACAGGTTTTTAGGAGCGACAATTACTGAGAAGTCTGACACTATCAGACACTGCTGACTGACGTGTATTATACACTACACTTGTGCGTTATATAATAGTTTGCGAACACAAGTGCACCTGTACGCTGCCACCGACAGGCACACACGTGCGGTTTTTAAATGCAAGCACGGACGCACTAAGAACCTAACAGGTTTTTAGGAGCGACAATTACTGAGAAGTCTGACACTATCAGCCACTGCTGACTGACGTGTATTATACACTACACTTGTGCGTTATATAATAGTTTGTGAAAAACGCACACAAGTGCACCTGTACGCTGCCACCGACAGGCACACACGTGCGGTTTTTAAATGCAAGCACGGACGCACTAAGAACCTAACAGGTTTTTAGGAGCGACAATTACTGAGAAGTCTGACACTATCTGGACTGTTTTAGACTGTATACACCAGCCCCAGATATGATGAAGGCTGGTATACGGTCACCACTAGGAATGGCTATATACCCTGCCTGCCTGCCTGCCTGTATACTGGTACAATAGTCCTGACAAGGACTCTTCTGGTCACTAGCCTGTATTCCGACCTGGCTATACCCTGCCTGTATATAGCAACAATAGTCCTGAGAAGGACTCTGCTACTGTACTCCGACCTGGCTATTCCCTGCCTGCCTGTATACAACTTATTGTATGTCCTGAGAAGGACTTCTGGTCACACTGTTTGCAGCCCTGCTCCGGAACTAACTATAAAGGGCCGCAAACCTTTCCCTGAACCAGCAACCCTCTCCCTGCACTGACTGTCTGGATGGCTGTGAGCAGAGCACAGCGCGCCCGCCGGTATAAAGGCTCGGTCACGCTGTGCGGGCCGGCCAATCACTGCAATTCCACAACTAACAGGGCTGTGGCATTGCAGTGATCTGCCAGCCAATCCCTGCATGAGGGCTGGCTCTCAAAAGAGCGCCAACATGCAGGGATGAAGACCACAAGTACAGCACGAGTATCGCAAGATTACTCGGTCCCCGCCGAGTAGCCCGAGTACAGTGATACTCGTGCGAGTACCGAGTAGTAACAGGCATACTCGCTCATCACTAGTGCAAACATTTCTGCCATAAAAAAGGAGAAACTGCAGTACATTTGTGCAAAACATGAGCAACTGTTTAAAATGTTGCAAATGATAAATAGGCCACAAACAACTCAAATATAAAATTTTAGTTTAAATAAAGCTTACAGGCCTCTATAAATGATACATATTTGTCCCTTCCTCCAGAAAACTTATGCAGGAGGGCTGTCTTGGGTTCCAGCTGAGTGTGGGCATGAGCCACCACCAGTAGACCCATGCTGTATTGCAGCTGCTGCACCACTTGGGATCCGTAACCTCCTGCAAAAGGGTCTGCATAAGATGTGCCAAAGCTGCCATCTGAGCCATACTGACTGAGAAAACACATTATTTTGGGGTTGGAAATAATTTCACACACTGGCAGGTAGAGATGAGCAAACCAATCGCGGTTCGGCACGAGCTTGGTTCGTCGAACGGAGGTCTAGTTCGAGTTCGGTTCGGCGAACCGGTTCGGCGAACCACTCAAACCCATAGGAAACAATGGGAGGCAATCCAAAACACATAAAAATACCTAGAAAACACCCTCAAAGGTGTCCAAAAGGTGACAAACAACTCACAACACAACACAAACACATGGGAAAGTGACAAGGACAAATACTCATGCGAAAACAGAAGAGCTGGACAAGGAAAAAGAGGAGGAGACACAGATATAGGCATGGCATGCCCTTCTAAAATGATGTAAAACACCGCAAGGTGACTCAAAGCGGAGTCTCCCTTTTTTCCAAAAATTGGGCCACACAGACACCTCTTCAGTGGCTGCACTTGTGCCCCAGTTGTACACTTCACAGGTAGATTTGCATCAAGCACATTCAAAAATACGCCATCCTTAACCGTCCCCAGGATAACACCGGGATAGGTAGCAAAGTCTTTGCTGATCCCAGATCTATTCATCTTGGATCACTTTTAGAAACACTGCAAGCAAGGGTAACTCCAAGCAGAGTCTCCCTTTTTTCCAAAAATTGGGCCACGCAGACACCCCTTCAGTGGCAGCACTTGTGCCCCAGTTGTACACTTCACAGGTAGATTTGCATCAAGCACATTCAAAATACACAAGCATTTACTCTCCCCAGGATGACACCAGGGTAGTAAATTCCTTGTGGATCCATGACTTGTTCATTTTGATGAACGTTAGTCTGTCCACATTGTCACTGGACAGACGCATGCGCTTATCTGTCAGCACACACCCAGCAGCACTGAAGACATGTTCAGAGACAACGCTGGCAGCTGGAAACGACAAGATCTCCAAGGCGTAAGTGGAGAGCTCTGGCCATTTTTCAAGATTTGAAGCCCAAAATGAGCAAGGCTCCATTTGCAAAGTCATGGCATCGATGTTCATTTGGAGATACCCCTGTATCATCCTCCTCAGCCATTGACTATGTGTCAGAATTGTTGTCTCTGGTGGCCTTGCAAAGGATGGTTTAAAAAAATTATGAAAAGATTCCATAAAATTGCTGTTACCAGCACCAGATACGGTGCTGCTGGTACGGGTAGACTGTTGAAGATGACGAGACCGTCCCATGTTTGTGAAGTTACAACTGGGAGATTCACTCCGTGCACCACGGTTGTTTGGTGGAAAGCCAAGCTAAGATCGAGTAACAGCTTTTGCTGATACTCCTGCATACGTGCGTCCCTTTCTATGGCTGGAATTATGTCACAAAATTTGGACTTGTACCGGGGATCTAATAGTGTGGCAAGCCAGTAGTCATCATCACTTCTAATTTTGACAATACGAGGGTCATGTTGGAGGTAGTGCAGCAAGAAGGTGCTCATGTGTCTTGCGCAGCCATGCGGACCAAGTCCACGCTGTGTTTGTGGCATAGAGGTGCTAACTGTTCTTTCTTCCTCTGACATCTCCCCCCAACCTCTTTCAACTTAAATTTGACCAAGGTCTCCCTCATTCGCTGAGTCTTCCATATCCATGGACAGTTCGTCCTCCATTTCTTCATGTTCTCCTGCACCTTCCTCAACATTTCGCCTGCTACCATGCGCCCTTGTTGACCCTGTCCCCCATGGTCCCATGCCTGCCGCCTTGGTGATAATGAATGTCTGGACCTTGGTGATGTTATTGTCCCTTGCGCATATGAATCCTCCTGTACTTCCACCCCTTCCTGTTGTCCCACCCCCTGACTCCGAATAGTGTTTAGCGTGTGCTCCAGCATGTAAATGACTGGAATTGTCATGCTGATAATGGCATTGTCAGCGCTAAACATATTCGTCGCCATGTCGAAACTGTGCAGAAGGGTGCATAGGTCCTTGATCTGAGACCACTCCATCAGGGTGATCCGCCCCACCTCTGCATCTCGTTGGCCCAGGCTATACGTCATGACATATTGCACCAGGGCTCGGCGGTGCTGCCACAGTAGTTGTAACATGTGGAGAGTCGAATTCCAGCGTGTCGGCACATCGCATTTCAGGCGATGAACCGGCAGGCCGAAAGACTTCTGGAGCGATGCAAGTCGCTCAGCTGCGGCGATTGAACGGCGGAAGTGAGCAGACAGTTTTCGTGCCCTGTTCAGAAGGCCATCTAGGCCGGGATAGTGTGTTAAAAATTGCTGGACAACAAGGTTCAACACAGGAGCCATGCAAGGCACATGTGTCACCTTGCCCAGGCGAAGGGCCGCACCCAGGTTTGCAGCATTGTCGCACACGGCCTTACCAGGCTGCAGGATGAGTGGAGACAACCATTTACCAAACTCAGTCTCCAGAGCTGCCCACAACTCAGCCGCTGTGTGACTCTTATTTCCAAGACATTTCAAGATAAAGACATTTCAAGATAAAGACAGCATAGTAATGAGGGGTGCGTGACTCCTTTTGCGCAGTTACAACGCTGGTTGCCTGACCAGGCAGGCTTGGGGCGGAGGTGGAGGACCCAGACGAGGTTAAGGAGGCAGAAGCAGTGGAGGAACTTGGACAGACAGAGGATTGACACACAAGTCGTGGGGACGGCAAGACTTGTGCAGCAGACCCTTCACCATCTATCACCATAGTTACCCAGTGCCCAGTCAGCGACATGTAACGTCCCTGTCCATGCTTACTGGTCCAAGTATCGGTGGTGAAATGCACCCATTCACACACAGAGTTTCTCAAGGAAGCGGTGATGTTGTGTGCGACATGCTGGTGTAGCGCAGGCACACCTTTTTTGGAGAAGTAGTGGCGACTGGGCATCTGGTACTGGGGCAGAGCGACGGACATAAGGTCTCTAAAATCCTGTGTGTCCACCAAGTGGAAAGGCAGCATTTCGGTAGCCAAGAGCTTACAGAGAGATAAAGTCAACCTCTTAGCTTTGTCATGGGTCGCAGGAAATGACCTTTTATTTGTCCACATCTGAGGGACAGAGATCTGGCTGCTGTGTGTAGATGGTGGTGAGTAGGGTGTCCCTGGAAAAATGCAGGTTTGTGAGGAAAGTGCAGGCGTAGACATGATGTTGCCTTCATCCAACGTTGATGCTATCGATGTCTGAGGGAGCTGTACACACGCACTTGTTTCCCCTTCCAAACCAACTGACGACCTACCAAGCAAACTGCCTGTTGCGGTTACAGTGGTGGAAGTTGTGCGTAGAAAACCAGGTGTGACAGCTGTCCCCACAGTCCTAAAAGATGAAGAGCGTGCGGATGCACTAAAAGGGGCAGGCGGTGGATGGTCCACTCTGCTAGGCCGCATTGCAGCACGGTGAGCTTCCCACTGGGACATATGATACTTATTCATGTGACGATTCATGGAAGAAGTTGTCAAACTGCTGACGTTTTTTCCTCTACTAACAGATTCCCGACAAATTTTACAGATCACATGATTTGGGCGATGCTTTGCAAGGTCAAAAAAGGACCAGGCTAGGCAAGGCTTAGAGGACATGCGACCTGCTGATCCACCCCGACTAATGCTCAGAGGCAGACTGGTGGCTGAGGATGCAGTTGTAGACGTGCTACCAGTACTCCTCCTCTGTCCAGGAAGGCACAAGGTAACTTCGTCGTCAGTTGCATCCTCCTCCACGCCTCTGTTTACCTCCTCGAGTGCCTGACTGTGGGTTGACAGCAGGTGGGATCTAGAACTTCCTCATCAAGCGTTGTGTTTGCACTCCCCTCACCCTCAGACCGAGCCTCCTCCTGCCCTGACCGAATATTTAAGTTGTCATCCCAATATGGTATCTGCGTCTCATCGTCATCAGTATGTTCCTCATTGTCTATAACAACAGGTATTACAGTTTGTGAATAAGGGTCAACATTATGCTCAGAAACTTGGTCATCACGGCCTGAATCTGAGTCACAAAGGTTTTGGGCATCACTGCAGACCATTTCCTAGTCTGTACTCACTGTAGCTGGGGAGTAGACCTCTGATTCCCAGGCTATAGTGTGACTGAACAGCTCTGCAGACTCAGCCATCTCTGTTCCACCATACTGTGCAGGGCGGATGGAGACTTGAGAGCTGGGAGAAAGCAAGTGTGATTGGGATGACAACTCAGAGGACTGGTTTTTTTTGGATGCGGTAGTTGAGGTGGAGGAGAGGGCACTTGTTGGACCACTTGAGATCCATTCAAGCATGTTCTTTTTTTGGGCATCATCTACCTTTGTTCCAGTTGTTCATGTCCATAAAAAAGGGAGCACATCGGATTGTCCACGGAAAGTAGTAGACATCTTACTTTTGCTGGAAGATGGCCTATCTTCAGCAGATGTTAATGGAGCTTTGCCACCTTCCCCACGGACAAACCCATTTTTTTTCTTTTCCAACACGCCTGTTCCCCTTTCCACCAGCATCTGTCATTTTGCCACTCATTTTGATTGTGACAAGATTGTCCACTTAAAATGTGGTAGTAAAAATTGAGAGGTGGTGTAGATTGCAGAGGTGGTCTAGCTTTATTGACAGCAGAAGAAACAACACAAACTATACCTGACAATGCAATTCTGGCCCTTAAACTGGCAGCACAGTTTGCAATTATAATAGCTTAGTAAAAATGAGCTTGAGGGTGCAATGCAGAGGTGCTGGAAATTGCTTGGCACCAGTGGGACAATATTGAAGTCCAACAGCCACGTTTTGGATGCCACTAAGTTTCCACAGTATTTGCTATTCTAATGGCTTAGTAAAAATGAACTTGAGGGTGCAATGCAGAGATGCTAGAAATTGCTTGGCACCAGTGGGACACTAATGAAGTCCAACAGCCACTTTTTGGATGCCACTAAGTTTCCTCAGTGTTTGCTATTATAATGGCTTAGTAAAAATGAGCTTGACGGTGCAATGCAGAGGTGCTGGAAATTGCTTGGCACCAGTGGGACACTAATGAAGTCCAACAGCCACTTTTAGGATGCCACTAAAGGCTGCTTTACACCAGAAGATCTATCGTGAGATAGATCGTCGGGGTCACGGTTTTTGTGACGCACATCCGGCATCGCTTGGGATGTCGGCCTGTGTGACACCTCCTAGCGACGCAGTATCGCTCACAAATCGTGAGTCGTGTACTGCTTGTTAGGTTTCATAATATCGTTTAATTTAATTGTTCATCGTTACCGGGGTAGCACACGCCGCTCCGTGTGACACCCCGGGAACGATGAATATCGCTTACCTGCGACCCGCAGCTCTCGCCGGCTATGTGGAAGGAAGGAAGTGGGTGGGATGTTTATGTCCTGCTCATCTCCGCCCCTCCGCTTCTATTGGCCGGTGGCCGTGTGACGTTGCTGTGACGCCGAACATCCCTCCCACTCCAGGAAGTGGACGTTCGCCGCCCACAGCGAGGTCGGACGGGAGGTAAGTACGTGTGATGGGGGGTTACCGACTTTGTGCGCCACGGGCAGCGATTTGCCCGTGATGCAAAAAGGACGGGGGCGGGTACGATCGATTGTGAAATTGCACAATCGGTCATACCGTGTAAAGCAGCCTTAAGTTTCCTCAGTGTTTGCTATTATAATGGCTTAGTAAAAATGAGCTTGAGGGTGCAATGCAGAGATGCTGGAAATTGCTTGGCACCAGTGGGACACTAATGAAGTCTAACAGCCACTTTTTGGATGCCACTAAGTTTCCTCAGTGTTTGCTATTATAATGGCTTAGGAAAAATGAGCTTGAGGGTGCAATGCAGAGGTGCTGGAAATTGCTTGGCACCAGTGGGACACTAATGAAGTCCAACAGCCACTTTTAGGATGCCACTAAGTTTCCTCAGTGTTTGCTATTATAATGGCTTAGTAAAAATGAGCTTGAGGGTGCAATGCAGAGATGCTGGAAATTGCTTGGCAGCAGTGGGACACTAATGAAGTCCAACAGCCACTTTTAGGATGCCACTAAGTTACCTCAGTGTTTGCTATTATAATGGCTTAGTAAAAATGAGCTTGAGGGTGCAATGCAGAGGTGCTGGAAATTGCTTGGCACCAGTGGGACACTCATGAAGTCCAACAGCCTCTTTTTGGATGCCACTAAGTTTCCTCAGTGTTTGCTAGTATAATGGCTTAGAAAAAATGAGCTTGAGGGTGCAATACAGAGGTGCTGGAAATTGCTTGGCACCAGTGGGACACTAATGGAGTCCAAGAGCCACTTTTTGGATGCCACTAACTGGCAGCACTCTTTTCAATTAAAATGGCTTTGCAAAAATGTGCAGGAGGGGAGAATGCAGAGGTGGTGGGACTTGCTTGGTACAAGTGCCACAATAATGGAGGACAGCAGCCACTCTTTGGATGGCACTAACTGGCAGCACTCTGCAATTAAAATGGCTTTGCTAAAAAGGGCAGGAGGGTACAGTGGCCGGGTTGTGGGTCAGTGTAGAGGAAAGGAAGCCTCACTTTCTATCCCTCCTAATGGTGAAATGCAGCAAGGAAGTCCATGAGCTTAGCTACACAGACGCTGTTATCTGTAGCTGTTAAAAACTGTTTCCACGGACCTGACTGTCACCTATGGCTCTGAGCCGGATGAAATGAGCCCTGAAAAGGGGTGAATTAAACTTCTATCCCTAGTCTGTAGAGTGCTGTGTGTAGAGCGTACACAGCAGGATCGGCGGCAGGAGCTGCGTCAGCGGTGACTGTCACCCAGACGCAGAAGGTAGATAATGGCGTCCAGACGGGAAAATGGCCATATTTATAATGCAAGGACATGTGACATGGACAGCCTATGACACATGCCCTTGCTTGTCTGGCAAAAAGTCCACTTAGCTGTGTGTGTGTCTGGGATTGGCTGACATGCTGGCCTGCCCCACTACACACGCGCTTAGGGAAGGAAGAAAAGAAAAAAAATGGCGATTGCCATTATCCCAGCAGCAGTGATCTGAACGCGCAGTCCCCGCACACTGTACGCTGGAATTTCATAATAGTGTGAGTCACAGAGTGACTTACACTATTACAGTGAAAAGCCAGCTAGTAATTAGCTTGGCTTTTTGCTGATAGAACCGTTCTCGAACGTAACTCGAGCTAACGAACTTTTAGCAAAAAGCTCGAGTTCTAGTTCGATCTAGAACACCCCCCAAAATCACTCAAACTGTGAACTGGAGAACCACGAACCACGCACCACGCTCAACTCTACTGGCAGGTGAGGTATAAGCAAGAACTAGGAAAATTCCCAACAGGTGCTAGGAAACACAGGGGAGACAGCACGAAGGTGGGCCCTGGCTCTAGGGAGAGGGGACACCTCCTAACCTCACCTGAGTGTCTCTCGCTGTTGAGAGATGTGGGATCTGAGCTTCATATATTTTTGTGTGGATCAGCATATTAAACGTAGTTGCTTTCTGTTGGCATTGCATGAGTAAGGCCAGTGTCCCATTTCGATTGCCTCGCGTCTATCTCACGTCACGGACTCACGCTCTGCTCACAGGAACAGGTTCTGCATAGAGATGCATGCAACTGACCCGCTGATGTGAGCAGAGTGTGAGTCCGTGACGGGTGATGCACCACGAAACTTGCACGAGATACATGCGAGGCAATCGCAAGTGGGACCCTGACCTTATTGTCAGTTTTGCCTCCTAGCAGGTTTGTGACCTCTCCTATCACCTTTAAGAAGAAACCCTATCCTTCTTCTTTTGCTGGAAATAGATTCATATCTCTTCTGACCACCCAGGAGACCTCACATCTCTAGGAGCTGCTGGATTACTGCTGTCAGTATTTAGTTCTAGCCGTGTTGTTGCAGTGTTCAAGTTTGTATTTTTTGTAGTTGTACCCCTGTTTGTCTATTTACCCCTGTGTTGTATTATTTGTAGTAGTGCGATTAGTGCTCTCAATGGCCTGCTCTCTAGCCAGAGTGAGATCAAGGCTTGCTTGGGTTCAAGGTATCCAGCTTAGCGACAGGTTGAAAGAACCTGTATAGGGAATGTTAGGGAGTGCAGGGATCAGACTTAGGTGTGGTTAGGAGGTGTCCTCATTCCCCTCTCCCTATAGCGAGGTCCCACCCTCATACTGTGTCCCCTGTGTACCCTATGTGTTATGGCAACTGCTAGGGTTTTTCCTAGTTCTTGCTTATATTCAGTGCATGACAACAAGCCTCTACTCTGGCACTACTGGCTACCCTCTATCCCCCTTGTCTATGAATAGAAGGCACATCAATTCTGAAGCATTTGGGAACACTAGTCTCTACTTACAGCGCCTTGCGAAAGTATTCGGGCCCCCTTGAATTTTTCAACCTTTTCCCACATTTCAGGCTTCAAAAATAAAGATACAAATTTTAATGTTATGGTGAAGAATCAACAAAAAGTGGGACACAATTGTGAAGTTGAACGAAATGTATTGCTTATTTTAAACTTTTTTAAAAAATAACTGAAAAGTGGGTCGTTCAATATTATTCGGCCCCTTTACTTTCAGTGCAACAAACTCACTCCAGAAGTTCATTGAGGATCTCTGAATGATCCAATGTTGTCCTAAATAACTGATGATGATAAATATAGGCCACCTGTGTGTAATCAAGCCTCCGTATAAATGCCCCTGCTCTGTGATAGTCTAAGTGTTCTGTTTAAAGCGCAGATAGCATCATGAAGACCAAGGAACACAACAGGCAGGTCCGTGATATTGTTGTGGAGAAGTTTAAAGCTGGATTTGGCTACAAAAAGATCTCCAAAACTTTAAACATCCCAAGGAGCACTGTGCAAGCGATCATATTGAAATGGAAGTAGTATCATACCATTGCAAATCTACCAAGACCCAGCCGTCCATGCAAACTTTCATCTCAAACAAGGAGAAGACTGATCAGAGATGCAGCCAAGAGGCCCATGATCACTCTGGATGAACTTCAGAGATCTACAGCTGTGGAGGGAGAGTCTGTCCATAGGACAACAATCAGTCGAACACTGCACAAATCTGGCATTTATGGAAGAGGGGCAAAAAGAAAGCCCTTTCACAAAGATATCCATAAAAGTGTCATTTAAAGTTTGCCACAAGCCACTTGGGAGACACACCAAACATGTGGAAGAAGGTGGTCTGGTCAGATGAAACCAAAATCCAAAATCGAACTATTTGGGCACAATGCCAAACAATATGTTTGACGTAAAAGCCACACAGCTCATCACCCTAAACACCCATCCCCACTGTCAAACATGGTGGTGGCAGCATCATAGTTTGGATCTGCTTTTCTTCAGCAGGGACAGGGAAGATGGTTAAAATTGATGGGAAGATGGATGGAGCCAAATACAGGATCATTCTTGAAGAAAACCTGTTGGAGTCTGCAAAAGACCTGAGACTAGGATGGAGATTTGTTTTTCAACAAGACAATGTTCTAAAACATAAAGTAAAATCTACAATCTGGAATGGTTCACAAATAAACGTATTCAGGTGTTAGAATGGCCAAGTCAAAGTCCAGACCTGAATCCAATCGAGAATCTGTGGAAAGAGCTAAAAACTGCTGCTCACAAACGCTCTCCATCCAACCTCACTCAGCTTGAGCTGTTTGCAAAGGAAGAATGGGCAAGAATTTCAGCCTCTCCATGTGCAAAACTGATAGACACATACCCCAAATGACTTGCAGCTATAATCGCAGCAAAAGGTGGCACTACAAAGTATTAACTTAAAGGGGACAAATAATATTGCACGACCAACTTTTCAGTTATTTATTGTTTAAAATAGTTTAAAATAAGCAATAAATATCATTCAACTTCACAATTGTGTCCCACTTGTTGTTGATTCTTCACCATAACATTAACAATTTTATCTTTATGTTTCAAGCCTGAAATGTGGGAAAAGGTTGAAAAATTCAAGGGGGCCGAATACTTTTGCAAGGCACTGTATGTCTGCATATCTTTTATGCAGCATGCCGGGATGTTTGGAGTCAATCCCTCACCGTCGATAACACCACCACGTTCTGTTACACTTCAAAGTGTTTTACACCTGAAGACTAGAGATGAGCGAACCGGTCGCGGTTCGGCTCGAGGTCGGTTCGCCGAACGGAGGTCTCGTTCGAGTTCGGCTCGTCGAACGTTCGACGAACTGAACTCGAACTGCATAGGAAACAATGGCAGGCAATCACAAACACAGAAAAACACCTAGAAAACACCCTCAAAGGTGTCCAAAAGGTGACAAACAACTCACAAAACATGGGAAAGTGACAAGGACATATACTCATGTGAAAACAAAAGAGCTGGACAAGGAAAAAGAGGAGGACACACAGATATATGAGTATATGCAAGGAAACATCGATTCCATTATTGTGCAACTTGAGCCCTGCTCATTTTAGGCTTCCAATCTGGATAAATTGCCTGAGCTCGCCACGTACGCCTTGGGGATCTTGTCTTGTCCTGCAGCCAGCGTTCTCTCGGAACCTGTCTTCAGTGCTGCTGGTGGTCTGCTGGCAGATAAGCACACGCGTCTGTCCACTGACAATGTGGACATGGCTCTCAGAGGACTTTTCTTCCCCTGGGTCAGCCAGGGGACGGGAAAGGCACGCGTATTTTTGAGAGTGCTTCATGCAAAGCATCTTTTTCTTTTTCAAAAGGGGGCTCAACCGATGCCAGTCAAGTGGGGTGTGTGTGGCCCAGTTAGTGGCAACGAAGGAGACTGTGGTTGGAGTCCCCTCGCTGTGTCTCTAAAAGAACCAAGATGAACAAGTCATGGCTCTCAGAGGACTTTTCTTCCCCTGGGTCAGCCATGGGACGGGAAAGGCACGCGTATTTTTGAGAGTGCTTCATGCAAAGCATCTTTTTCTTTTTCAAAAGGGGGCTCAACCGATGCCAGTCAAGTGGGGTGTGTGTGGCCCAGTTAGTGGCAACGAAGGAGACTGTGGTTGGAGTCCCCTCGCTGTGTCTCTAAAAGAACCAAGATGAACAAGTCATGGCTCTCAGAGGACTTTTCTTCCCCTGGGTCAGCCAGGGGACGGGAAAGGCACGCGTATTTTTGAGAGTGCTTCATGCAAAGCATCTTTTTCTTTTTCAAAAGGGGGCTCAACCGATGCCAGTCAAGTGGGGTGTGTGTGGCCCAGTTAGTGGAAACGAGGGAGACTGTGGTTGGAGTCCCCTCGCTGTGTCTCTAAAAGAACCAAGATGAACAAGTCATGGCTCTCAGAGGACTTTTCTTCCCCTGGGTCAGCCATGGGACGGGAAAGGCACGCGTATTTTTGAGAGTGCTTCATGCAAAGCATCTTTTTCTTTTTCAAAAGGGGGCTCAACCGATGCCAGTCAAGTGGGGTGTGTGTGGCCCAGTTAGTGGCAACGAAGGAGACTGTGGTTGGAGTCCCCTCGCTGTGTCTCTAAAAGAACCAAGATGAACAAGTCATGGCTCTCAGAGGACTTTTCTTCCCCTGGGTCAGCCAGGGGACGGAAAAGGCACGCGTATTTTTGAGAGTGCTTCATGCAAAGCATCTTTTTCTTTTTCAAAAGGGGGCTCAATCGATGCCAGTCAAGTGGGGTGTGTGTGGCCCAGTTAGTGGAAACGAGGGAGACTGTGGTTGGAGTCCCCTCGCTGTGTCTCTAAAAGAACCAAGATGAACAAGTCATGGCTCTCAGAGGACTTTTCTTCCCCTGGGTCAGCCAGGGGACGGGAAAGGCACGCGTATTTTTGAGAGTACTTCATGCAAAGCATCTTTTTCTTTTTCAAAAGGGGGCTCAACCGATGCCAGTCAAGTGGGGTGTTTGTGGCCCAGTTAGTGGAAACGAGGGAGACTGTGGTTGGAGTCCCCTCGCTGTGTCTCTAAAAGAACCAAGATGAACAAGTCATGGCTCTCAGAGGACTTTTCTTCCCCTGGGTCAGCCAGGGGACGGGAAAGGCACGCGTATTTTTGAGAGTGCTTCATGCAAAGCATCTTTTTCTTTTTCAAAAGGGGGCTCAACCGATGCCAGTCAAGTGGGGTGTGTGTGGCCCAGTTAGTGGAAACGAGGGAGACTGTGGTTGGAGTCCCCTCGCTGTGTCTCTAAAAGAACCAAGATGAACAAGTCATGGCTCTCAGAGGACTTTTCTTCCCCTGGGTCAGCCAGGGGACGGGAAAGGCACGCGTATTTTTGAGAGTGCTTCATGCAAAGCATCTTTTTCTTTTTCAAAAGGGGGCTCAACCGATGCCAGTCAAGTGGGGTGTGTGTGGCCCAGTTAATGGAAACGAGGGAGACTGTGGTTGGAGTCCCCTCGCTGTGTCTCTAAAAGAACCAAGATGAACAAGTCATGGCTCTCAGAGGACTTTTCTTCCCCTGGGTCAGCCAGGGGACGGGAAAGGCACGCGTATTTTTGAGAGTGCTTCATGCAAAGCATCTTTTTCTTTTTCAAAAGGGGGCTCAACCGATGCCAGTCAAGTGGGGTGTGTGTGGCCCAGTTAGTGGAAACGAGGGAGACTGTGGTTGGAGTCCCCTCGCTGTGTCTCTAAAAGAACCAAGATGAACAAGTCATGGCTCTCAGAGGACTTTTCTTCCCCTGGGTCAGCCAGGGGACGGGAAAGGCACGCGTATTTTTGAGAGTGCTTCATGCAAAGCATCTTTTTCTTTTTCAAAAGGGGGCTCAACCGATGCCAGTCAAGTGGGGTGTGTGTGGCCCAGTTAGTGGAAACGAGGGAGACTGTGGTTGGAGTCCCCTCGCTGTGTCTCTAAAAGAACCAAGATGAACAAGTCATGGCTCTCAGAGGACTTTTCTTCCCCTGGGTCAGCCAGGGGACGGGAAAGGCACGCGTATTTTTGAGAGTGCTTCATGCAAAGCATCTTTTTCTTTTTCAAAAGGGGGCTCAACCGATGCCAGTCAAGTGGGGTGTGTGTGGCCCAGTTAGTGGAAACGAGGGAGACTGTGGTTGGAGTCCCCTCGCTGTGTCTCTAAAAGAACCAAGATGAACAAGTCATGGCTCTCAGAGGACTTTTCTTCCCCTGGGTCAGCCAGGGGACGGGAAAGGCACGCGTATTTTTGAGAGTACTTCATGCAAAGCATCTTTTTCTTTTTCAAAAGGGGGCTCAACCGATGCCAGTCAAGTGGGGTGTTTGTGGCCCAGTTAGTGGAAACGAGGGAGACTGTGGTTGGAGTCCCCTCGCTGTGTCTCTAAAAGAACCAAGATGAACAAGTCATGGCTCTCAGAGGACTTTTCTTCCCCTGGGTCAGCCAGGGGACGGGAAAGGCACGCGTATTTTTGAGAGTGCTTCATGCAAAGCATCTTTTTCTTTTTCAAAAGGGGGCTCAACCGATGCCAGTCAAGTGGGGTGTGTGTGGCCCAGTTAGTGGAAACGAGGGAGACTGTGGTTGGAGTCCCCTCGCTGTGTCTCTAAAAGAACCAAGATGAACAAGTCATGGCTCTCAGAGGACTTTTCTTCCCCTGGGTCAGCCAGGGGACGGGAAAGGCACGCGTATTTTTGAGAGTGCTTCATGCAAAGCATCTTTTTCTTTTTCAAAAGGGGGCTCAACCGATGCCAGTCAAGTGGGGTGTGTGTGGCCCAGTTAATGGAAACGAGGGAGACTGTGGTTGGAGTCCCCTCGCTGTGTCTCTAAAAGAACCAAGATGAACAAGTCATGGCTCTCAGAGGACTTTTCTTCCCCTGGGTCAGCCAGGGGACGGGAAAGGCACGCGTATTTTTGAGAGTGCTTCATGCAAAGCATCTTTTTCTTTTTCAAAAGGGGGCTCAACCGATGCCAGTCAAGTGGGGTGTGTGTGGCCCAGTTAGTGGAAACGAGGGAGACTGTGGTTGGAGTCCCCTCGCTGTGTCTCTAAAAGAACCAAGATGAACAAGTCATGGCTCTCAGAGGACTTTTCTTCCCCTGGGTCAGCCAGGGGACGGGAAAGGCACGCGTATTTTTGAGAGTGCTTCATGCAAAGCATCTTTTTCTTTTTCAAAAGGGGGCTCAACCGATGCCAGTCAAGTGGGGTGTGTGTGGCCCAGTTAGTGGAAACGAGGGAGACTGTGGTTGGAGTCCCCTCGCTGTGTCTCTAAAAGAACCAAGATGAACAAGTCATGGCTCTCAGAGGACTTTTCTTCCCCTGGGTCAGCCAGGGGACGGGAAAGGCACGCGTATTTTTGAGAGTGCTTCATGCAAAGCATCTTTTTCTTTTTCAAAAGGGGGCTCAACCGATGCCAGTCAAGTGGGGTGTGTGTGGCCCAGTTAGTGGAAACGAGGGAGACTGTGGTTGGAGTCCCCTCGCTGTGTCTCTAAAAGAACCAAGATGAACAAGTCATGGCTCTCAGAGGACTTTTCTTCCCCTGGGTCAGCCAGGGGACAGGAAAGGCACGCGTATTTTTGAGAGTGCTTCATGCAAAGCATCTTTATCTTTTTCAAAAGGGGGCTCAACCGATGCCAGTCAAGTGGGGTGTGTGTGGCCCAGTTAGTGGAAACGAGGGAGACTGTGGTTGGAGTCCCCTCGCTGTGTCTCTAAAAGAACCAAGATGAACAAGTCATGGCTCTCAGAGGACTTTTCTTCCCCTGGGTCAGCCAGGGGACGGGAAAGGCACGCGTGTTTTTGAGAGTGCTTCATGCAAAGCATCTTTTTCTTTTTCAAAAGGGGGCTCAAACGATGCCAGTCAAGTGGGGTGTGTGTGGCCCAGTTAGTGGAAACGAGGGAGACTGTGGTTGGAGTCCCCTCGCTGTGTTTTACATGCTTTTAGAAGGGCATGACATGGCTTGGAGGTTGACTTTCATCATCTGCAAACTGTTGGCTACCAAAATGCTGCCTTTCCAACAAATGTGGTTATAGACAATGAGGAACATACTGATGAAGATGAGACGCAGATACCTGATTGGGATGACAACTTAAATATTCGGTCAGGGCAAGAAGAGGCTCTGTCTGAGGGGGAGGGGAGTGCAAACACAACAATTGATGATGAAGTCCTAGATCCTACCTACTGTCAACCCACAGTCAGACACTCGAGGAGGTCAACAGAGGCGGTGGAGGAGGATGCAACCGACGTCGAAGTAACCTTGCGCCTTCCTGGACACAGTCGGAGCACTGGTAGCACGTCTACAACTGCATCCTCAGCCAACACTCTGCCTCTGAGCATTATTCGGGGTGGATCAACAGGTCGCATGGCCTCTAAGCCTTGCCTAGCCTGGTCCTTTTTTGACATAAAAAACGATCGCCCTAATTATGTGATCTGTAACATTTGGCATGGTTATCTTAGTAGAGGTCAAAACCTCAGCAGTTTGACAACTTCTTCCATGAATCGTCACATGAATAAATATCATATGGCCTGGTGGGAAGCTCACCGTGCTGCAATGCGGCCTGGCGGAGCCAACCATCCACCGCCTGCCCCTTCCAGTGCATCCGCGCGCTCGTCATCTTCTAGGACTGTGGGGACAGCTGTCACACCTGTTTTTCCACCCACAACTTCCACCACTGTAAACGCAACAGGCAGTTTGCTTGGTAGGTCGTCAGTTGGTTTGGAAGGGGAAACAAGTGATTGTGTACAGCTCTCTCAAACATCGATAGCACCAACGTTGGATGAAGGCAACATCATGTTTCCGCCTGCACTTTCCTCACAAACCTGCATTTTTCCAGGGACACCCTACTCAACACCGTCTACACACAGCAGCCAGATCTCTGTCCCTCAGATGTGGTCAAATAAAAGGCCACTTCCTGCGACCCATGACAAAGCTAAGAGGTTGACTCTATCCCTCTGTAAGCTGTTGGCTACCGAAATGCTGCCTTTCCGCCTAGTGGACACACAGGATTTTAGAGACCTTATGTCTGTCGCTGTGCCCCAGTACCAGATGCCTAGTCGCCACTACTTCTCTAAGAAAGGTGTGCCCGCGCTACACCAGCATGTCACACACAACATCACCGCTTCCTTGAGAAACTCTGTGTGTGAACGGGTGCATTTCACCACCGATACTTGGACCAGTAAGCATGGACAGGGACGTTACATGTCGCTGACTGGCCACTGGGTAACTATGGTGATAGATGGTGAAGGGTCTGCTGCACAAGTCTTGCCGTCCACACGACTTGTGTGTCAATCCTCTGTCTGTCCAAGTTCCGCCACTGCTTCTGCATCCTCCACCTCATCTGGGTCCTCCACCTCCGCCCCAAGCCTGCCTGGTCAGGCCACCAGCGTTCTCACTGCGCAGAAGGAATCACGCAACCCTCATTACTATGCTGGCAGCAGAGCGCAACGGCATCAGGCGGTCTTTAGCTTGACATGTCTTGGGAATAAGAGTCACACAGCTGAGGAGTTGTGGTCAGCTCTGCGGTCCGAGTTTCATAAATGGTTGTCTCCACTCAACCTGCAGCCTGGTAAGGCCGTGTGCGACAATGCTGCAAACCTGGGTGCGGCACTTCGCCTGGGCAAGGTGACACACCTACCTTGTATGGCTCACGTGTTGAACCTTGTCGTCCAGCAATTTTTAACACACTATCCCGGCCTAGATGGCCTTCTGAACAGGGCACGAAAACTGTCTGCTCACTTCCGCCGTTCAAGCGCCGCAGCTGAGCGACTTGCAGCAGAGCCATGGTGCAATACGTCATGATGTATAGCCTGGGCCAACGAGATGCAGAGGTGGGGCAGATCACCCTGATGGAGTGATCTCAGATCAAGGACCTATGCACCCTTCTGCACAGTTTCGACATGGCGACGAATATGTTTAGCGCTGACAATGCCATTATCATCATGACGATTCCAGTCATTTACATGCTGGAGCACACGCTAAACACTATTCGGAGTCAGGGGGTGGGACAACAGGAAGGGGAGGAACTACAGGAGGATTCATATGCGCAAGACACAACAACATCACCAAGGTCCAGACGTTCATCATCACCAACGCGGCAGGCATGGGACCATGGGGGACAGGGATCAACAAGGGCGCATGGTAGCAGGAGAGATGTTGAGGAAGGTGCAGGAGGACATGAAGATATGGAGGACGAACTGTCCATGGACATGGAAGACTCAGCAGATGAGGGGGAGCTTGGTCAAATTTCAGTTGAAAGAGGTTGGGGGGAGATGTCAGAGGAAGAAAGAACGGTTAGCACCTCTATGCCACAAACACAGCGTGGACTTGGTCCGCATGGCTGCGCAAGACACATGAGTGCCTTCTTGTTGCACTACCTCCAACATGACCCTCGTATTGTCAAAATTAGAAGTGATGATGACTACTAGCTTGCCACACTATTAGATCCCCGGTACAAGTCCAAATTTTGTGACATAATTCCACCCATAGAAAGGGACGCACGTATGCAGGAGTATCAGCAGAAGCTGTTACTCGATCTTAGCTCGGCTTTTCCACCAAACAACCGTGCAGGTGAAGGGAGTGATTCTTCCAGTTGTAACTTGACAAACATGGGACAGCCTCGTCATCTTCAACAGTCTACCCGTACCAGTAGGACCGGATCTGGTGCTGGTAACAACAATTTTATGGAATCTTTTAATAATTTTTTTAGACCCTCCTTTGCAAGGCCACCAGAGACAACAAGTCTGACACATAGTCAACGGATGGAGAGGATGATACAGGAGTATCTCCAAATGAACATCGATGCAATGACTTTTCAAATGGAGCCTTGCTCCTTTTGGGCTTCAAATCTAGAAAAATGTCCAGAGCTCTCCAGTTACGCCTTGAAGATTTTGTCGTGTCCAGCTGCCAGCGTTGTCTCTGAACGTGTCTTCAGTGCTGCTGGGTGTGTGCTGACAGATAAGCGCACGCGTCTGTCCAGTGACAATGTGGACAGACTGACGTTCATCAAAATGAACAAGTCATGGATCCAGAAGGAATTTACTACCCCTGTGTCATCCTGGGGAGAGTAAATGCTTGTGGATTTGGAATGTGCTTGATGCAAATCAAAACATCCTGTTTGCAACTAGGGCACAAGTGCTGCCACTGAATGGGTGGGTGTGTGTGGGGCACAATTTTTGGAAAAAAGGGAGGCTACGCTTGGAGTAACCCTTGCTTACATTGTTTTTAAAAGGAGACAAGATGACCAAGTCATGGTTCAGCAAAGACTTTATCTACCTACGAGGGCGGCACGGTGGCTCAGTGGTTAGCACTGCAGCCTTGCAGCGCTGGGGTCCTGGGTTCAAATCCCACCAAGGACACCATCTGCAAGGAGTTTGTATGTTCTCCCCGTGTTTGCGTGGGTTTCCTCCGGGTACTCCGGTTTCCTCCCACACTCCAAAGACATACAGATAGGGACTCTAGATTGTGAGCCCCAATGGGGACAGTGTTGCAAATGTATGTAAAGCGCTGTGGAATTAATAGCGCTATATAAATGAATAAAATTATTATTATTATTATTACCTACCCCGGTGTCATGCTGGGGACGGTTAATTATGGCGTATTTTTGAATGTGCTTGATGCAAATCAAAACATCCTGTTTGCAGCTATGGCACAAGTCCTGCCACTGATGGGGTGTCTGTGTGCCCAATTTTTGGAAAAAAGGTAGACTCCGCTTGGAGTAACCCTTGCTTGATGTGTTTTTTAAAAATGATACAAGATGAACAGATCTGAAGGCAAGATGAAGGCAACATCATGTCTCCGCCTGCACTTTCCTCACAAACCTGCATTTTTCCAGGGACACCCTACTCAACACCGTCTACAGACAACAGCCAGATCTCTGTCCCTCAGATGTGGACAAATAAAAGGCCATTTCCTGCGACCCATGACAAAGCTAAGAGGTTGACTTTATCCCTCTGTAAGCTCTTGGCTACGGAAATGCTGCCTTTCCGCATGGTGGACACACAGGATTTTAGAGACCTTATGTCTGTCACTGTGCCCCAGTACCAGATGCCCAGTCGCCACTACTTCTCTAAGAAAGGTGTGCCTGCGCTACACCAGCATGTCGCACACAACATCACCGCTTCCTTGAGAAACTCTGTGTGTGAACAGGTGCATTTCACCACCGATACTTGGACCAGTAAGCATGGATAGGGACGTTACATGTCGCTGACTGGGCACTGGCAAACTATGGTGATAGATGGAGAAGGGTCTGCTGTACAAGTCTTGCCGTCCCCACGAGTTGTTTCAATCCTTGTTCTGTATGTAGAAGTTAATACACTGCTTCTGCCTCTTCAACCTCGTGTGGGTCCTCCACCTTGGCGCAAACCCTGTGTGGTCAGGCCACCCTTCCTTGCAACTGCGCACAAGGACTACCACACACCTCCTTACTATGCTGGCAGCAGAGCTCAATGCCATCAGGCGGTCAAAGTTTTACTTTGAAATGTATGGGAAATGTGAGTCACACCGCTATTCCAGAGAATAGTAGTCAGGCAGGGTCAAAACATTAATTGAGGAACAGGAACAGAATGGGACGGCCATGACTTAATCAGAAAACAAGCAGAGGTGAAATGCGGATCGGCCAACAAGGTACATAAACAGCAAGCAGGAAAAGTAGTCAGGTAACAAGCACACAAAATCATAAAACTGAACTGGGGGTAAAATTAACCAGAGGTTCATAGCTATGTCTGGCAGTGGTCTGCAGACAGGATGGGCATAAAAAAGGGTGTGGTGTCTTCACATTGGTTGTAGCTGAATGATGGTATTTCATCTGTGAGATACCCACCAGCTACATTCAGCCAGAGATTCTGCATCTGTCAAGGTAATGCAGCCCAGTGGGTGAGCATAACCTGCGTCCACCTGCGCCGCTGACATCGACTCCTCTCCCATCATCAGCACTATGCATGAAAGGAACACGTTGTCACCTGGCGACTGGAGTACAAATTGCCGGAGCGGACTCCGTTGGTGACTTAACAGCCGTGTGCGTCAATGATGCAAACCTGGCTGCGGGCCATCCTCAGGGCAATGTGACACACGTGCCTTGTATGGCTCACGTGTTGAATCTGATTCTCCAGCAATTTTTAAAACACCATCACGGCCTACATGGCCTTGTGCAGCGTGCACGCTTGCTATGTGCTCACTTCCATCGTGCGCACACAGCAGCTCCACAACTTTCATCACTCCGGAAGTCTTAGGGTCTGGCAGTTAAACGCCGGAAATGCGATGTTCCGACACGCAGGAATTGGAATCTGCACATGTTGCAGCGTGTGTGGCAGCACCGCAGAGCCCTGCTGAAATACGGTATGACATATAGCCTGGGATAACTTGATCAAGAGGTGGTGCAGATCACGCTGCTGGAGTGGTGTCAGATCAAGGACCTATGCACCCTGCTACACAGTTCACAAATGTTGACGAAGATGTTTAGCACTGGCAATGTCATTCTCAGCGTGACAATTCTGGTCATCTACATGATGGAGCACACTGTAATTATTATTCGGAGTCAGGTGTTGGGACAAGAGGAAGGGGAGGAAGTACAGGAGGAGTCATATGCGGAAGGGATAACAAGATCTACGAGGTCCAGATGGTCAGCGGCACCTATGCGGCAGTCATGGTGAGGGAGAGGGATTAACAAGGGCGCATAGTATCAGCAAAAAGTGTTGATGAAAGTGCAGGAGCCCATGAAGAAATGGAGGACGAACTGGCGATGGGCATGGAAGACTCAGCAGATGAGTGAGAGCTTGCTCACATTTCGGTTGTGCGAGGTTGTGGGGAGAGGGCAGAGGAAGGAGGCACGATTCTCACCTCTCTGCCACCAACACACCAAGGACTTGGTCCTCCTGGATGCACAAGACACATGAGCGCCTTCTTGCTGCACTACCTACATAATCCTCGGATTGTATGAATTTGAAGTAATCCTGAATACTGGGTTGCCACACTGTTAGATCCCCGGTACAAGACAAAATTTGGCGAACTAATTCCTGCCATAGAAATAGACGCACGTATACAGGAGTATCTGCAGAATGTGGTACGCAATCTTAGATCTACTTTTCCACTAAACACCAGTGCTGCACAGAGTGAATCTCAACGCTTTGTCATGGATAGGAGGAAATGGTCTTTTACTTGTCCACATGGGAGGGACCGAGGGATGGCTGCTGTGCTGAGATGGCGTTGAGTACGGTGTCCCTGCACAGTTGCACTTTTGGTCATATCCCAAAATGAGTTGAAAAAGGACAGATGCTGTTGGAAAGGGGAACAGGTGTGTTGGAAAGGGGAAAAAAGTTTTGGTCCGTGGATTTGGTGGTTAAGCAACTGTAACATTTGCTGAAGAAACAACATCTGTTACAGTGGGACTGGCAGATTTGGATAAAGTGGTATATAATCTGTGACCGCTATATAACAAAAATTAATAAGAAAAGAAAGAGAAAGGTATATATCCCCATCAGCAGTCAGTGTCCACCGTGCTCCCAGTTGGAAAAAGAGAGGTTGGCAACTTGAAGGTTTGGTGGAGGATACAGAGCTGTGTGGCTATGAAACTAATAGTAGCCTGAACCGAGTTAGACGCCATTTGGATCTGGAGACTGTGAGCCCTGTTAGCGTCACAGGGTCCACATGCCCACCCAGCCCAGGAACTCCCTGTTAACAACACAGGGGCCATTGAGTACGCTGACCGTGTGCGTAGGGGCCACACCTGTGGACAGCAGGCGCATCAGCAGCAGCAGGCCTGTTAATGCCACTGGGCTGCACAAGCAGGACTGTTAGGACAGGAGCTGGTCTTAACCGTTCTGCGTTACCAACTGTGGTGGTGGCCTGCATCCACCACCCTATCCCTGCCTACCTCTGGCCTAAAGCCGCAATGGGTTCAACACATGGAGGTGTGCTCTTTCGGAGCATAATAGAAGACTGCGCACCTCCTTGTTGGCTCCAGCCCCTTTTATAACCTGGGTCCGCCCCAAACCAGGGTGAACCACAATGCACCTCCTGGAGACAAAAGTAGAGTGACACGTCATCAGTGGCATAACTAGCGTCCTATTTGGAAACGCAACTTCAATTATGACCTCATGGCTGCCATGACCCAAACACCTCACCAGTCATCGTCTGACCATCAATAATGCGGTGACAAGTCATAGGTGTGGGCCTCTGCAAGCCATTTGGGAGGACACCTGATGCCCTGTGGTCTATATGGGACCCCCACATCAGGGCCAGGGCCAAACAGTTCATTACCGGACCTAGTCTCTGATGCAGGAAGTGCCTGAGCATGCTCAGTAGCATGAAATACAGTCTCTGAAAAAAGACTATCAGCTTTAGCATGGTGTCTAGGCACAAAACAGGACTTAGACCCGGCACGGAATGCAAGCACCTGTGCAAAGAGGCTTTTCACACTTAGTGTGGGAGCATGCGCTGTATCCCGAAAAGAAGACTTAGCGTCAGGAATAACACAGTCAGGCTGAGCATACTCACTACGCGAAACACTGTAATTATGCTGCAGCTGGGGTACATCGGCACACGCATGCGCACTAGCTGACTCTCCACACTTAGACGTGGAGGGGAAATTTGTCTTGGAGATGCTGTCTATGAACAGAAGGAAAAGCTAAAGGAAGCCTGACTTTCTATCCCTCCGAATTATGAAATGCATCAATGAATTCCATGAGTTTGCTATAACATTAGCGTATCAAAATGTGCATGAGGGTGTGATGTAGAGGTGCTAGAAATAGCTTGTCACCAGTGGGGCACTAATGGAATACAACAGCCAGTTCTATGATGCCACTAAATGGCAGTATTTTGTGCTATCATTATAGCTTATTAAAAACAGAGCAGGAGGTTGTCATGCAGAGGTGCTGCACATAGATTTGCAGTAGTGTGAATAGACAAAAGTACAATAGCCACGTTTAGGATACAACTAGGTACAGTGAGTGTTTGCTAGTATAATGGCTGAGTTTAAAAAAGTTTGAGTGTGCAATGCAGGCAGACGTGCTGCAAATAACGTTCCAATACTGTGAATAGACAAAAGTACAATAGCCACGTTTAGGATACAATTAGGTACACTGAGTGTTTGCTAGTATAATGGCTGAGTTAAAAAAAGTTAGAGTGTGCAATGCAGGCAGACGTGCTGCAAATATCGTTCCAATACTGTGAATTGACAAAAGTACAATAGCCACGTTTAGGATACAACTAGGTACACTGAGTGTTTGCTAGTATAATGGCTGAGTTTAAAAAAGTTTGAGTGTGCATAGCAGGCAGACATGCTGCAAATATGTTTACAATAGTGTGAATAGACAAAAGTACAATAGCCACGTTTAGGATGCCACTAGGTACACTGAGTGTTTGCTAGTATAATGGCTGAGTTTAAAAAAGTTTGAGTGTGCATAGCAGGCAGACATGCTGCAAATATGTTTACAATAGTGTGAATAGACAAAAGTACAATAGCCACGTTTAGGATGCCACTAGGTACACTGAGTGTTTGCTAGTATAATGGCTGAGTTTAAAAAAGTTTGAGTGTGCAATGCAGGCAGACATGCTGCAAATATGTTTACAATAGTGTGAATAGACAAAAGTACAATAGCCACGTTTAGGATGCCACTAGGTACACTGAGTGTTTGCTAGTATAATGGCTGAGTTTAGAGTGTGCAATGCAGGCAGACGTGCTGCAAATATCGTTCCAATAGTGTGAATTGACAAAAGTACAATAGCCACGTTTAGGATACAACTAGGTACAGTGAGTGTTTGCTAGTATAATGGCTGAGTTTAAAAAAGTTAGAGTGTGCAATGCAGGCAGACGTGCTGCAAATAACGTTCCAATACTGTGAATAGACAAAAGTACAATAGCCACGTTTAGGATACAACTAGGTTCAGTGAGTGATTGCTAGTATAATGGCTGAGTTAAAAAAAGTTAGAGTGTGCAATGCAGGCAGACGTGCTGCAAATATCGTTCCAATACTGTGAATTGACAAAAGTACAATAGCCACGTTTAGGATACAACTAGGTACACTAAGTGTTTGCTAGTATAATGGCTGAGTTTAAAAAAGTTTGAGTGTGCAATGCAGGCAGACATGCTGCAAATATGTTTACAATAGTGTGAATAGACAAAAGTACAATAGCCACGTTTAGGATGCCACTAGGTACACTGAGTGTTTGCTAGTATAATGGCTGAGTTTAAAAAAGTTTGAGTGTGCAATGCAGGCAGACATGCTGCAAATATGTTTACAATAGTGTGAATAGACAAAAGTACAATAGCCACGTTTAGGATGCCACTAGGTACACTGAGTGTTTGCTAGTATAATGGCTGAGTTTAAAAAAGTTTGAGTGTGCAATGCAGGCAGACATGCTGCAAATATGTTTACAATAGTGTGAATAGACAAAAGTACAATAGCCACGTTTAGGATGCCACTAGGTACACTGAGTGTTTGCTAGTATAATGGCTGAGTTTAAAAAAGTTAGAGTGGGCAATGCAGGCAGACGTGCTGCAAATATCGTTCCAATACTGTGAATTGACAAAAGTACAATAGCCACGTTTAGGATACAACTAGGTACAGTGAGTGTTTGCTAGTATAATGGCTGAGTTTAAAAAAGTTAGAGTGTGCAATGCAGGCAGACGTGCTGCAAATATCGTTCCAATACTGTGAATTGACAAAAGTACAATAGCCACGTTTAGGATTCAACTAGGTACAGTGAGTGATTGCTAGTATAATGGCTGAGTTAAAAAAAGTTAGAGTGTGCAATGCAGGCAGACGTGCTGCAAATATCGTTCCAATACTGTGAATTGACAAAAGTACAATAGCCACGTTTAGGATACAACTAGGTACAGTGAGTGTTTGCTAGTATAATGGCTGAGTTAAAAAAAGTTAGAGTGTGCAATGCAGGCAGACGTGCTGCAAATATCGTTCCAATACTGTGAATTGACAAAAGTACAATAGCCACGTTTAGGATACAACTAGGTACACTAAGTGTTTGCTAGTATAATGGCTGAGTTTAAAAAAGTTTGAGTGTGCAATGCAGGCAGACATGCTGCAAATATGTTTACAATAGTGTGAATAGACAAAAGTACAATAGCCACGTTTAGGATGCCACTAGGTACACTGAGTGTTTGCTAGTATAATGGCTGAGTTTAAAAAAGTTTGAGTGTGCAATGCAGGCAGACATGCTGCAAATATGTTTACAATAGTGTGAATAGACAAAAGTACAATAGCCACGTTTAGGATGCCACTAGGTACACTGAGTGTTTGCTAGTATAATGGCTGAGTTTAAAAAAGTTTGAGTGTGCAATGCAGGCAGACATGCTGCAAATATGTTTACAATAGTGTGAATAGACAAAAGTACAATAGCCACGTTTAGGATGCCACTAGGTACACTGAGTGTTTGCTAGTATAATGGCTGAGTTTAAAAAAGTTAGAGTGGGCAATGCAGGCAGACGTGCTGCAAATATCGTTCCAATACTGTGAATTGACAAAAGTACAATAGCCACGTTTAGGATACAACTAGGTACAGTGAGTGTTTGCTAGTATAATGGCTGAGTTTAAAAAAGTTAGAGTGTGCAATGCAGGCAGACGTGCTGCAAATATCGTTCCAATACTGTGAATTGACAAAAGTACAATAGCCACGTTTAGGATTCAACTAGGTACAGTGAGTGATTGCTAGTATAATGGCTGAGTTAAAAAAAGTTAGAGTGTGCAATGCAGGCAGACGTGCTGCAAATATCGTTCCAATACTGTGAATTGACAAAAGTACAATAGCCACGTTTAGGATACAACTAGGTACAGTGAGTGTTTGCTAGTATAATGGCTGAGTTAAAAAAAGTTAGAGTGTTCAATGCAGGCAGACGTGCTGCAAATATCGTTCCAATACTGTGAATTGACAAAAGTACAATAGCCACGTTTAGGATACAACTAGGTACAGTGAGTGATTGCTAGTATAATGGCTAAGTTAAAAAAAGTTAGAGTGTGCAATGCAGGCAGACGTGCTGCAAATATCGTTCCAATACTGTGAATTGACAAAAGTACAATAGCCACGTTTAGGATACAACTAGGTACACTGAGTGTTTGCTAGTATAATGGCTGAGTTTAAAAAAGTTTGAGTGTGCAATGCAGGCAGACATGCTGCAAATATGTTTACAATAGTGTGAATAGACAAAAGTACAATAGCCACGTTTAGGATGCCACTAGGTACACTGAGTGTTTGCTAGTATAATGGCTGAGTTTAAAAAAGTTTGAGTGTGCAATGCAGGCAGACATGCTGCAAATATGTTTACAATAGTGTGAATAGACAAAAGTACAATAGCCACGTTTAGGATGCCACTAGGTACACTAAGTGTTTGCTAGTATAATGGCTGAGTTTAAAAAAGTTTGAGTGTGCAATGCAGGCAGACATGCTGCAAATATGTTTACAATAGTGTGAATAGACAAAAGTACAATAGCCACGTTTAGGATGCCACTAGGTACACTGAGTGTTTGCTAGTATAATGGCTGAGTTTAAAAAAGTTAGAGTGTGCAATGCAGGCAGACGTGCTGCAAATAACGTTTCAATACTGTGAATAGACAAAAGTACAATAGCCACGTTTAGGATACAACTAGGTACAGTGAGTGATTGCTAGTATAATGGCTGAGTTAAAAAAAGTTAGAGTGTGCAATGCAGGCAGACGTGCTGCAAATATCGCTCCAATACTGTGAATTGACAAAAGTACAATAGCCACGTTTAGGATACAACTAGGTACACTGAGTGTTTGCTAGTATAATGGCTGAGTTTAAAAAAGTTTGAGTGTGCAATGCAGGCAGACATGCTGCAAATATGTTTACAATAGTGTGAATAGACAAAAGTACAATAGCCACGTTTAGGATGCCACTAGATACACTGAGTGTTTGCTAGTATAATGGCTGAGTTTAAAAAAGTTAGAGTGTGCAATGCAGGCAGACATGCTGCAAATATGTTTACAATAGTGTGAATAGACAAAAGTACAATAGCCACGTTTAGGATGCCACTAGATACACTGAGTGTTTGCTAGTATAATGGCTGAGTTTAAAAAAGTTAGAGTGTGCAATGCAGGCAGACGTGCTGCAAATATCGTTCCAATACTGTGAATTGACAAAAGTACAATAGCCACGTTTAGGATACAATTAGGTACACTGAGTGTTTGCTAGTATAATGGCTGAGTTTAAAAAAGTTGGAGTGTGCAATGCAGGCAGACGTGCTCTGCAAATGTCTTTGCACTAGTGGGACTATAGCAAAGTCCAATAGCCACGTTTAGGATGCCACTAGGTACACTGAGTGTTTGCTAGTAAAATGGCTTAGTTTAAAAAAGTTGGAGTGTGCAATGCAGGCAGACGTGCTCTGCAAATGTCTTTGCACTAGTGGGACTATAGCAAAGTCCAATAGCCACGTTTAGGATGCCACTAGGTACACTGAGTGTTTGCTAGTAAAATGGCTTAGTTTAAAAAAGTTGGAGTGTGCAATGCAGGCAGACGTGCTCTGCAAATGTCTTTGCACTAGTGGGACTATAGCAAAGTCTAATAGCCACGTTTAGGATGCCACTAGGTACATTGACTGTTTGCTAGTATAATGGCTTAGTTATAATGAGTTGGAGTGTGCAGAGGACAGGAGGGTACAGTGGCAGGATTGTGGGGCTCTGGGTAGAGGAATGGAAGCCTGCCTTTCTATTCCCTCCTAATGGTGAAATGCAGGGAGGAAATCCCTGACCTGGGCTACACAGACGCTGTTGCTGTTTGCAGGACCTGTCACCTATGGCTCTCTGACCCTGCCGGTTTGAGCCCTTAAAAGGACTGCTATAAAGTGCTCTCCCTAAGCTGTCTAACGCTGTGTATGCAGCGCATACAGCTGTATCGGCTATAGGACTCAGGAGGACGGAGCTGCGACAGTGATGTCTGACACCAAAGACGCAGAAGGCAGATAATGACGTCCTGGAAGAAAATGTCCGGTTTTATAATGCAGGGACATGTGACATGGACATCCTATCACACATGCCGTTGCTTCTCTGGCTCAAAGTCCACTTAGCTGTGTGTGTGTCTGGGATTGGCTGATATGCTGGCCCGCCCCACAAGACGCGCGCGCTTAGGGAAGGAAGACAAGAAAAAAAAAAAAAAAAATGGCGATCGCCATTATACAAACAGCAGTCATCTGAAGGCGCTGTTCACGCACACTATACACTGAAATGTGATAATAGTGTGATTCACAGAGTGACTTACACTATTACAGCAGAAACCAAGCTAGGATTTAGCTTGTTTTTTGCTGCTAGAACCGTTCTCGAACGTTTCTAGAACTATCGAGCTTTTGCAAAAAGCTCGAGTTCTAGTTCGATCTAGAACATGCCCCAAAATCACTCGAGCCTAGAACTGGAGAACCACGAACCACGAACCGCGCTCAACTCTACTGAAGACTAGTGTAAATACTTTGATGAATCAGACACATAGTGACCAATATGGTAGCTGCAAAATATATGTGCTGGTAGGATCGTAGTATCTTTACAGCCCATTTAAATAAACTTTATCTTGTCCCATAACATTTTTTTAGAATCAGCTGAATATACGATAATATAAAATAATAAAACGTAACAACAGTGAGATGAACACGTAACCACTGCAGTGTTAAGAAGGCACGTCTACACCACTGGTGGAGTTGTAGGGTGCACTCCTTTTGCATTTTTCTACTGTATGTGCTTTTTAATTATAACACCCTAAAACTGATTTAGGTCATAAATGGACTTTTTCCCAATTATTTGGAGAATATTTGTAAAAACCTGTAATGAATTATTAGATTACCCATTTTATATGTAGATAGGAGGGAATACCTTAATTGTTAGAGATAACAGAGGCCAATAGTACAATGTAATATCAAATTCTGTACATTTATTCTAGGTCCAGTTTGGCTTACGATGTAATTTGGATATGCCTGATTTTCTGCTCTTACATGTTGTCATGAATGAGCAATGTGTTTACAGATAAGGGATATTTCTTATTCTTCTGCATATCAGCAGTAGGTTTTTAATACATTTTATTATGTGCGGAAATCCAGTATAATATTTGATGTTAAAGATATAATGTAAGCTCACCAGATTCGGTATTTTTATGTTATCTTGTATCTTGTATTTTATTAATACAGTTATATAAGGGGGAAAAAAAATCATTCACATCATGTAACACCCAGACATTGCAGATTTCCCACTGAAAAGAAACTACATTTCTGAAAATAATGAAGAACTCTCGGAAGATAAATGCAATCGAATTGTACTCTGGTTCATTGTGTATCTGCTAATAAGCCTGGTGTCACACATCAGTTTTCTTGGCACGCGTGCTATCCGTTATTTGAATGGATTGATCATGGACTCATAACAATCAATGTTCCTTTTCACATAATTTTTTTTTTATTGTGGACCAATTGAACAACCAAACAGAACAAATTAAACATGTCCTACTTTGGGCTAAAAGAAAAAGGTTTTGGTACCGTGTTAGCCAGTTGAAAAATGATTGATTGCTCTCAGTGAGAGAAACAAAATTAAAATTTTGCAGTTGTGATACCTTTTAATGGCTAACTAAAATAAAAAAATAAAATTGTGCTATTTAATTATAACACCCTACAACTGATTTAGGTCATAAATGGACTTTTTTCCCAATTATTTGGAGAATATTTGTAAAAACCTGTAATGAATGATAAATTATAACATCATCATATTTTATTTTAGTTACCCATTAAAAAGTATCACAACTACAAAATTTTAGTTTTGTTTCTCTCACTGAGAGCAATCAACTACTTTGGGCTGTGTTATAGATCAAACTTGCCAATGCAAATAAATGGCCCTGTTAATAAACAATGGGTTTCACACAAATGTTCTCTGTGTGCTGTCTACATTTTGCTGCTTTAGGCCTCATTCACATGTACATGTTGCACATACATGTTCTATCCGTGTTTTTCATGGACACCAAATGTACCCATTATCGCATTTGGGGCTGTTCACATGACGCTTTTCGTCAGTATCATGAATGAAAAGAGCCAATACAAGTCTATCGGTCCAGGAACAACAGGTACAGCACATGGGTGGTATCCATGTGCCATCCGTGTACTTTACATATTTAACTTTGCAAAAAATAGAAGCTTTGTAATGTATTTATGCTTCAATGAAAAACACTGAAACACAAATGAGACACTGATCCAAAACACTGATGACACTTGCTATTTCTTCTGTACACAAAAAACACTAAGGCTATGTGCCCACGGGACTCTGTATCTGCGGATTTTTCTGCATCAAAATCCGCAGCTTTCCCCCGGAATCTGCACCTTATCATAGGTGCGGATTTGACGCGGATTTGATGCGGATTTGACATGGATTTTGTTGCGGATTTTGCGATTTTTTTTTTAAATTCAATTGAATAGGCAGAATCTGCACGAAAATCCGCAACAATAATTGACATGCTGCACATTTTTCCGCACGAAAATCCGCACAATTTCCGCTGCGGAAAAATCTGCAGCGTGGGCACAGCATTTCCCAAATGCCATAGAAATGGCTGGGGAGTAGCTGTGCTGCAGATTTCTGGAAAATCTGCGACTTTTCCGTGAGAAATCCGCAGCAAAATTCGCACATTTTCCGCACCGTGGGCACATAGCCTGACTCCTGAATGAGGCCTAATGGGTTGGAGTATCTAATTTGTTTCTTTATACAAGAAAAATCTGGTTTAGGATTTGAAATAGTGCAAACTCTACTCCAGACATCCACAGGTAGACATGTTGAGAAGATGAAGCTAGAGGGAATAACCACAATGGTATAGACTCTGATATCAAATTTATTATCACATATGGGTCTCTAATGGCAATGTGTTTTGGAGCATTTAGGGCTAATTTCTTAAACACGAGACTGACCTCTGACAATCAACTAAGGACAACTTCCCAGAGTGTCCGAGTTCAGTCTCGTGTTTCAGGAGGAAGCCCTAAGTGCTCCAAAACACATTGCTATTACAGACCCATCTTCTAACAAGAATTGCAATTAAAGGCAAGGACATGGCAGCACCATTCTGAATTCCATATGACATGGAGAAGAGCTGTGCCTATCCATCACATAACCACACAAGGTGAGCCTTGCGTTTAAATGTTTGATCCATTGAACCATTTGCTGACATATTAAACATTCCCATTAGTTCCATCTTTGCTCAGACTGAAAATGGACACAAAAGGAAAAATAGGGAATATTTTCTAAATATCAGAAAAAAAACCCTTTAAAATGAAATTGAAGCAACTTGTAGTGGAAAAAGAAATGATATGGATAACTATCCTGAAAAACCATAGGCCTAGCTACAACCTAGCATGGCCCAGTGCAATGATAATCTCTGGCAACCCAGCCAATCTATTTTACGGTCCATAAACACAGGCAATCGTTTAATCCAAGGGTCCCTAACCTGTAGATTGGGAACCACATGTGTCTCATGGGCCCTTTATATGTGGCTCATGGCTGTCTTTCAGCTTGTTGAATTAGTACCAGGTCTAAGAAATAGATATGAAAACAGTTCTCCAGATGGTGACTTTTGTGAGTAGCCAGCATAGAAGAGCAGATCTAGATGCACATATACTAGTTTAAGGGTTTGAGAGACAAATTAAGTATAAGATGGTGATCGGATGATACTGCAAGGTAATGGCCAGTGAAAGGGTTGCTTGAAGCTGAATACAATGGTGTGGTGGCAGTGAGAACACTAAATGGGGGTAAAATGGGCTCACTTTGATGTAAGCATACTGACGGTAGGATTTCTATGGACATGTTTTGGATATTAATATACTCTGGGTGTTACTACTACTGAGGGGGAATAGGATCTGGATATCAATACTCGGGATGTGACTGAGAGCCTCTATCAAAGCTGAATGTGACTCTCAAAGTAAGAAAGGTTGGTGAACCGTGGTCTAAACGATGAACTATGCAATCATAACACACGACAAGTAAATAATGATAGACAAGTGTTTACACAAGATGAGAATCATGAAGGAAGTGATTGAATAGCGATCGACTACATGATAACATTGAATATTGTGCTCAGTGCTCACACACAGATGATCTGAAGTGTAGGTGTCTTCAACATTCACATCCGAAAAGTGACACTATTTATCTCAATTACATGAATTCATAAAGTAGTGTACAAACATTTCCGTTGATACTGTACAAAGAAAATGTAATCAAATAAGTGTTAAGGTACCGTCAAACATAACGAGATCGCTAGCGAGATCACATCTGAGTCACGGTTTCCGCGACGCAGTAGCGATCCAGTTAGCGATCTTGTTGTGTGACACCTACCAGTGATCAGGCCTCTGCTGTGAGATTGCTAGTCATTGCAGAATGGTCCAGGCCATTTTCTTCAAAGGCGATGTCCTGCTGGGCAGGACACATCGCTGTGTTTGACACTGTGTGACAGGGTCACAGTGACTGCTGAGATCGTTATACAGGTCGCTACTGCGACCTGTATTGTTCCTGCATCGCTGGTAAGATCTGACTGTGTGACATCTCACCTGCAACCTCCCAGCGACTTACCTGCGATCCCTATCAGGTCGCATCGTTTTCGGGATCGCTGGTAAGTCGTTGTGTGTGACTGGGCCTTTAGATAATTCCATGGTTTTACATGAGCAGTGGCATTTTCAATAATAATGACGAACAATATGAAATGATTATGTTGCCGTTATAATGCTGCAACTACTGCTGAACAATTGTCTCGGAGAACGATCAACCACTCACTGAAAGCCGTAAAGCGTACCTATTTTAGATTTTAATTTCCCCTTCTTTTTTGTTGATTTAATAGTTGAACAAACGAGCAATTTCCATTTATGTTACACAATTTTTTCACTCCTATAAACTATTTCAGACACGATGAACGAGTGTCTTTGGACACATTGTTCAACCCATTTACGTTAAACAATTACTGGGTCATTAACATTAGAATCTGAAGGATTGTCGGCCTTTACGAGGCACCCGTGGCATCTCTTCTTCTGCTCTTCTTGTCCGTTTCTACATTGCCTCTCCAGTCTCACCTTCCTCATGAATTTCCAAATTACTTCCTTCACTATGAATACAAGACACAATACACTTTTAAACTATATTATCTTGCAGTTGCTTAACTTAAAAAAAGACCTAATTTACTGTTTAAAACTATGTTCAATCCTCTGAATATTCTCTAATTCAGTTTACTGCTCTTAGCATCATTACAGTCAAGTGTCATTATCATTACAGAATCCTATCCAGGGAGATTTTCCTCCAGGCTGCTTTAATCTGCCAGTTTTCAGGCTCCATGTTCCCATTTTGTGTATTCCATTAGTAGGTTCACTGCTGCTGAAAACAGAATCACTTACAATGTACAACCTGTTAGAATTCCCCATTCCGTTCCGTGCCATATGTAGTTTCCTGTGCTTTTCTAAACTCACCAAATTGCTTTCTAATAGGTTTTAGCCAACTGCCTCACTTTGTTGGGTTTGAGGAATACTTTTCTAGATTTTCCATTTCCAGTCTAATTGAGAAAATATTGCATAGGCTAACACAGATTCAGTTATAAGTGTGTCCTGTCCACAATGGGCTAGACAAAGGGATGTTATATTGTTTCCCCCAAATGTTCCATTTAATAGGACATTATATCCACTTCTATGCTTCAAGGATCCGGAGACAAAACTATTTAAATGTAAAACTTGTATAGCTGATAGTAAAAACAACACCCTGCTGAATAAAACATGGGGCAGACGAGCTAGAAAATAGGAGAATGTATATACAATGGTAAAAGAAAAATCCTTGAATATTGGGAAGTGCCAAAAGGATTATCTATTCTGTCATTTGTTATCTGGCCATTTTACCAAGTGGCCAAACTGATAATACAGCCTTCAGCAGAGGGGTAATTAGAGTTTAATGGGCCCCGCTGCAAAACCTGGACTTGGGCCCTCATGCATTGCCAAGCTCTTCCTACAGGCCTACAACCTACAATAACCCTCAGTCCAGTACATCACTGCGCTACCAGCTCTGTCCTCACCTATTGTACCATCACCCATTCCCTGTAGACTGTGAGCCCTCGCGGGCAGGGTCCTCTCTCCTCCTATACCAGTTTGTTTTGTGCTATTAATGATTGTTGTACTAGTTTTTATGCATACCCTTTTCCCCTTGTAAAGCGCCATGGAAATAATGGCGCTATAATAATAAATAATAATAATAAAGTTGGTCAGATGTATGTGTGTATGTATATATATATATATATATATATATATATACATATATGTATATGCATTTAGCATTGTAAATCCTATAAAGGCATACGAGTTGCCTGGGATCCTTCCTGGTAAATATATCCCCCATCTTGGTGTATATGTTCCACATCCTAGTATATATGTCCCCCATCCTGGTATATATGTCCCCCCATCTTGGTATATATGTTCTTCATCTTGGTATATATGCCCCCCATCCTGGTAACTATGTCCCCCATCCTGGTATATAGGTTCCCCATCCTGGTATATACTGTCCCATTCCTGGTATATACTGTCCTCCTAATGGGACCCTTTTGGTATATACTGGCCCCCTCCTGGTATATATGTTCCTCTCCTGGGCCACTCCTGTATATACTGACCCTCTCCTAATATATACCGTCTCATCCTGGGATATACTGTCCCTGCCCTGGTATATACTGTCCCCCTCCTGGTATATGTGTTCCTCTCCTGGTATATTCTGTACCCACTCTCCCATGTCGCATGGCATTCTCCCCTATAGCTGGCCCGCAGTGGATGGCAGCTTTCATTGGCATCCGTCCTATAGCAACGCATGCCGCCATTGTCATGCTTTATCTCAGTGACAGGGATACTGCTGAAAGCTGCCGGATTCTGTTTAGCCAGCAGTGTGTATCGCAGTGCAGAGAACCGATGGAGCTATGCACTGTACGCATTTCAGCTGAATGTGCGGCCTCAGACACACATGCAGCTAAAACAGGGGCTGGGGCTAAATATGGCTTGATGATTTTGGTGCTAGCAACCACAAGCAAAAGAACCATCTTTAGCACAGATTTATAGATTTATTAGCATATTTCACAATTTAAAGTGCATACATTATTAAACAGAGAACAGGCCTGACATGACTGGTGTATTTATTTTAAAATACCAAGTCAGAATGGCTATATACTCCTTTTTGATAGTTTTCCAGGTTGATACTATGCTCAGTATTTCATAAGTCCAGCCAATACTCATTTAATATGAGGCAAAAAAAAATAACTTTCAAAAGAGCCATTCTGAATTTGAATTTCAAAATATGTACATGAGTCCCATCAGGTCTTATATAAATGTTTAATAATGTATGCAGTTTGTATGGGGAAATCTGGTAATAGATTCAGGGAATCTGTCACCAAGTTGTTGCTATGTAATATGAAAGCAACACAATGTAGGGTCTAAGGGGAACTTTGCACACTACGACATCGCAAGCCGATGTTTGCGATGCCGAGCGCGATAGTCCCCGCCCCCGTCGCAGCTGCGATATCATGGTGATAGCTGGCGTAGCGAACATTATCACTACGGCAGCTTCACATGCACTCACCTGCCCTGCGACGTTGCTCTGGCCAGCGACTCGCCTCCTTATTAAGGGAGCCGGTCGTGCGGCGTCATAGCGACGTCACACGGCAGGCGGCCAATAAAAGCGGAGGGGCGGAGATGAGCGGGACGTAAACATCCCGCCCACCTCCTTCGTTCCGCATAGCTGGCGTGAGCCGCAGGACGCAGGTAGGAGATATTCCTCGCTCCTGCAGCTTCACACACAGCGATGTGTGATGCCGCTGGAACGAGGAACAACATCGTAACATCGGTCATTTCCAAATTATGGAAATGATAGACGCTACACCGGTGATACGATTACGACGATTTTGCGCTCGTTAATCGTATCAAAAAGGCTTTACACACTACGATATCGCCTGCGACGCCGGATGTGCGTCACTTTCAATTTGACCCCACCGACATCGCACCTGCGATGTCGTAGTGTGCAAAGTGCCCCTAAGACCCTGGTTTCAGTGATGTGTCACTTGCTGTTGTACATGTTGTCATTGAGATACAATCACTGTTCTCTGTGCTGCAGATCTAGCAGTGCTCAGAATGCTGAGCCTTGTAAAACACCTCCCATACCACTGATTGACAGCTCTCTATGTACACTGTACATTGACTCAAAAGTGCTAATCAGTGGTGGGGACAGAGCAGATGACTAAAAGGCAGGAGACACCTAGTCTGCAGTGATAATCTATGACTGCTAAAACATTGATTTTATTGAAACAGCAACACAGCCTAAGGCTATATGCGTACGCTGCGTTTTTTTGACGCTGCGTTTTTTGCCGCACCCGCGGCAAAAACGCATCGGTAAAAATACATGCATTTTTGCCATGTTTCGGTGCGTTTTTGGTTGCGTTTTGCTGCGTTTTTGATCTCTGCGTTTTGCTGCATTTTTCCAATGCATTGCATGTGTGGAAAGCGCAGTAAAACGCAGAAAAGAATTGACATGACCATTGAGTCAGCTCATCACGATCTATATCAGTTCTGGCGCAACAAACAGCAGTGGAAGAGGCTCACATATGCTTCATAATAGTGAGATCACAGCTGTCCATGCAAGCACCCTGTGACACACATTACAAGAGTCTGGAATGGTGGCCAAAAAAGGATGATGAATCCTTGATTTCAATATCGTCATAACAAGCATTGGCTCGAGTTTTCAAAGAAATACAAAGAAGATTGGAAACAGGTGATTTAGAGTCAAAAGTCAATAGACTAAAGGGGGCTTTACACGCTGCGACATCGCTAATGCGAAGTCGTTGGGGTCATGGAATTTGTGACGCACATCCGGTCGCATTAGCGATGCCGTTGCGTGTGACACCTATGAGCGATTTTGCATTGTTGCAAAAACGTGCAAAATTGCTCATCGGTGACATGGGGGTACATTCTCAATTATCGTTGGAGCTGCAGGTACGAAGTAGTTCGTCGCTCCTGCGGCAGCACACATCGCTATGTGTGACGCCGCAGGAAAGAGGAACCTCTCCTTAAATGCCGCCGGCTACAATGCGGAAGGAAGGATGTGGGCGGGATGTTACGTCCTGCTCATCTCCGCCCCTCCGCTTCTATTGGGCGGTCGCTTAGTGACGGTTCGCCGGTCACAGCGACGTCGCTAGGCAGGTAAGTATGTGTGACAGGTCCGGGCGATGTTATGCGACACGGACAGCGATTTGCCCGTGTCACACAACAGATGGGGGCGGGAACGCACGCTAGCGATATCGGTACCGATATTGCAGCGTGTAAAGCGGCCTTAAGCTCTGATGGGTGGAAAGGGTCTCGAAGAAACAAGGAAAAATGGGGCTAAGGGATCAAGAAAATGAAGGAACTGTGAAGTTCATTTGAGGAAGCCTGATTATATGGGATTGTTTTACAGCCAGAAGCGTTGGATGCTTGACCAGGTCTCAAAACTGAGCTAAAGTGTGTCCACCCATATCCTGTCCACCGCCATTAACTTGAGAACGGCGGCAGCTATAGGCATAAAAGTGATGTCTAGGTATAGTAAAGTATTTATGCGCTACGCAATGAAACCACCTATAGCGCCACCTGGGGGAAAACAACAGAGTTAGCATTTTTATCTTGAAAACGGAACCAGATAGAGAAAGAAAGTGAATTAAAAAATTGTGGGGCATCATCAATTCAATACGAATTGACACCTTGCATACAGAAATGCTATGATATGAAACCCATGATCCCCCAAAACATTGAATGTCGGTCATGCATATGGCGCTCACTTAACTTTGATGCTCAAAGTAGCCACCGTCAGCTGCAATGCACATCTGGACTCTGGACAGCATACTGTATTTTGCTGCACGTTGTGCAATATGGTAGGTGACACGTTTGCAAAAGCATCTGTGATACGTCGTCATAGGTCCTGCAATGTTGGCGAAGGGGTCACATACACCTGCTGTTTGATGTGACCTCACAGAAAGAAGTCAAATGAGGTTAGGTCAGGTGAGCGTGGAGGCCACTCCACGCAGCCCCATACCCAATGACTTGTAGGAAGGTCTCCATGAGGTATCGCTTCATGTCTGCAGCCTTGTGAGTTTTACACGTTCTAATCATAATATTTCTGTATGCAAGGTGTCGATTTGTATTGAATTGATGATGCCCTACAAATTTGTAATTTACTTCTTTTCTCTATCGCGTTCCGTTTTCGAGATAACAATGCAAACTCCGTTGTTTTCCACCAGGTAGCGCAATAGGTGGTTTCATTGCATAGCGCATGGCTACTTTACTATACCTAGACACCACTTCTATGCCTATAGCTGCCGCCATTCTCAAATTAATGGCGATGGACAGGATCTGGGTGGACACACTGTATGTCAGTATCCTACAAGACGAATTACTTTGTATACTCGAATTCTATGGGTATGAAAAGTATGACATAGTGTTCCAGCAGTACAACAACCCAAAGCATATGTCAGAATTGGCATTCAATGACAAAGAAGTAGAGGAGCTGGATTGGTTGCCACAGTCCGCAAACCTCAACCCAATTGAACTCTTGTGAGTGGAGTTGAATAAAAAGCTGTATACATACCCATGTGAGTCAACCAGTATGCACCAACTTTGGGAATGTGTAGAAGAGACCTGAGATCAAATTTCGGTCAAGACATGCATGCCCAGAAGGATTCAGGCAGTGTTGAAAGCCAAAAGTGGATTTACAAAATACTAGCAAAATTTTTATGAGTAAAACATTAACAACGCAGTGACATGACAAGAATCTGCATAACTAATCATATGCTGAATAGTTGCAAGTCAAATTTATGTATGAGATAGTCAAGATGATTGTCTATAAAAAGAAGAGAGTCACACATTCAAGTCTGTGGACAGGGAGATATGGAGTCTGAAAGTCAAAAGTTCAAAACATTGTTACCCTTTTGCTTGTCAGTGTATATAACGCCAATAACATCAGTGTTCATACAAAATTCCAATAAATGCCTAAAAAATGGCCAATACAAACATAGAGTATCGACTGTATACTTACCCCCAACACATGCTAATTGCTTCCATAATCCATCTTACCCTTGTCTGCCATCTCTTTGCTATCTGTCGGAGTTTTTCCATTCTATTAGGTTGTATATCAATGTACATATGCCGAATCTTTCATTGTATAGTGACCATCAACACTGTATAGTAGTAGGATATCGCCCCTATGAACAGTTGAAAGTGCTTCACCTTTAAGAGACAGGGCTCCCCTATTTCCTGTGTGTTATGGACTGGCTGGTTCACGTGCCGCCTCCCCTCTGAACTGTGGATTATTGGACTAACCCGGCTTAAAAGTGCGGGAAAGGAAGAAAGAGCAGGAAAGGAGTCTAGGTGGAACAGAAGAGGGCGGGTTGCCTGAGAGAAGCAATGCTGTCTGTGTGTCTTGCTCAAGCTCGACAGTGTGTGGGAAGAGGTGTGGTGCCGACTGCAAGAGATATTCCGAACCAGACTGAGAGAGAACCCCTGGCCGCCGTTAATCTGTACCAGATTTAGACGCTCTGGAGGCCAGCAAAGTCGATACGAAAAATGAAGACATTACTTGGAAGACTCAGGAGATTCTGGGTCCATGAAGAAGAAGAGTTCCCCATGCCTCTGCAAGGAGAAGGGCGCACCAATGTGCATCACAGCTGCTGGGAGTGGACTTGTTTCTCCTCTATCGTGCCGTGAGTCGTTACTGATGTGCACACTACTAGGGCGTAATGGAGGTCTCATTAGAGGCCCCAGTAGTGGAGGCCAGCGAGGTTGTAGTGTAGTGCAGTTAAACGTATATTTTCCCTCCTGTGTTGTTGTTTTCCTGATGTTTGTGATAGTTAGGGCGACGACCTTGGTATGCTCAGGCTAGGAATTGCAGTTTTAAAAACTTCACTGTTGCTGTCTTAGTGTGACGCCCCAGGGCTGTGGGGTACACGGTCCCGGGCTGGTCGTGCGCAGTGGGGTCAATCGTGGTTGTGGCCCAGTACTGTGGCTCTTGGGGTGCCATTCCCTCAGGAAAGGAAGGGGTTTTTTGCTAAAGTAAAAAAAAAAGGGTAAAATAAAAAAAAATAATAAAAGAGTTCTCGACTATGCCACTTGCGGTGTGCGGCCAGGTTATTTGGGGCCGTCGCTGCAGAGGTTTCTGCTGGGGGTGATGGAGTGATGCAGCCTGGATGTTTGGAGCCCTCTGCAAGCAGGGACAGGCCACAGCAGTGAATGATGTGAATAGTAGTGTGTGCACGGCCGTTAAGGAAACAGTCCACACCAGTATTGCAGTTTCAACTTGCCTTGTTTACTTTGGTACTTAAACCCATGGGAGCCGGTTCCAGGTGTACCCGCTCCCCTTGTTCTCCGTGCCAGCTGGGACCTGGGTTTGCTGTCCTACATGCACACTCATAGTGGTTGGACTCCCATGGCCTGAAGCTACTTGGAAGTCCCTTTTCTTTCTTTGGCCCTAATGCAGGCAGCCGGGACTATTTTAGGGGTTCAGTTCCCGGTCCCCTCTTTGCTGCTTGTGCTTCGGACTTGTTTGGTTGGTGATGAACCCTGGAGATCTTCTCGCCTGGCAGATTTAATAGCTGACCATAAAGTGTTCTACTGTCCTAGAGTCTGCACCCCACCTTGTGCTGAGTCGTGTGAGCCTTGGTTCCAGACTTCCACAGGCCTCCTGTGGTTCCTGGAGTTTTGCACTTCCACAGGTAACCCACAGTGCCTGGAATCCTGGTCCTGTACCCCACAGTCCCTCACTCCACAGCACTCCGGTGGTTCTTCAGGTCAGTTTCTGTACTTTCACTCTTTCCTTATAACTCCTCTACTTCACTTCTCTCTCCTTCACTCCCTCACTTGACTGACTACTACTCCCGACTACTCACTACTTCCTCCCAGCTTCCCAACTGACCACTGGCCCCTCCCCCTCACTGGGTCTCTCCCTATAGATTGGGTGGCTACTATCCAGTCAGTGCCCTTCCCTTTTACCTGTTACTAGGCAGTCTTCCAGTTTGGTGTTGGGATTGTGTATGTGGTTTGGGTTTCCACATGTTACATTTGTGGCACCTGGTACCGCAGGTGTGCTACATTAGCATACCCACGTTTGTTCGCATATACCTTTCACTTCTGCTTGTAAATAAAACACCCTTGTTTCTGCAACCTCATTTTGTGCCGTAGTCAAACGCTGCACCGCGTTGGTCCCTTGGCCATTGCTTCAGAGAAAAGAAAGTGAAATAATATATTGGGCGTCTAGGAGAGGATTTTTGTTTAATGATTTCACTAATTATACTTTTTATAAAGTGTTTTCTATTACAAAACAAAAAAATTATAGTTATTAGCATCATTCTGGGAATAATGCTGAGAACTTTATTATACTGAACTTTGGAAACATTGCTGCCTTCCCCGAGCGTGTCTAGAACACAAGAATGCTGCCTACGCTCCTTACATTCACCTTAGTGTGGAGCTGACAGACAGAATTCTATAGATAACATCATAAGTCTATCTTCCTGCTTTGTTCAGTATTTTGTTTTCTTTACAATTGTTTTCTGCATTATACTGTAGCTGTACTGGTTTATCCACTAAATTGTTTTACCCATTATATTGCTATACCCATTGTATTGGTTTACACGCTATATTTCTTTTACCCATTGTATTGGTTTACCCGCTATATTGGTTTACCCACTATATTGCTTTACCCATTGTATTGGTTTACCCACTATATTGCTTTACACACTATATTGCTTTACCTGCTATATTGCTTTACCCATTGTATTGCTTTACCCATTGTATTGGTTCACCCACTATATTGCTTTACCCATTGTATTGGTTTACTCACTATATTGCTTTACCCGCTATATTGCTTTACCCATTGTATTGGTTTACCCACTATATTGCTTTACACACTATATTGCTTTACCTGCTATATTGCTTTACCCATGGTATTGCTTTACCCATTGTATTGGTTCACCCACTATATTGCTTTACCCATTGTATTGGTTTACTCACTATATTGCTTTACCCGCTATATTGCTTTACCCATTGTATTGGTTTACCCACTATATTGCTTTACACACTATATTGCTTAACCTGCTATATTGCTTTACCCATTGTATTGGTTTACCCACTATATTGCTTTACCCGCTATATTGCTTTACCCATTGTATTGGTTTACCCACTATATTGCTTTACCCTCTATATTGCTTTACCTGCTATATTGCTTTACCCGCTATATTGCTTTACCCATTGTATTGGTTTACCTACTATATTGCTTTACCCAATATATTGCTGTACTAATTGGATTTCTTTGTGTAATTGTCTACCAAATTTAATACATTGCAGCATGGTAGCTCAGTGGTTAGCACTGCAGTCTTGCAGTGCTGGGTTCCTGAGTTCAAATCCCACCAAGGAGTTTGTATGTTCTCCCCGTGTTGGTGTGGGTTTACTAATTTAGATGATCACATCTGTAAAGCGCTATGGAATTAATAGTGCTGTATAAATGAGTTAAATAAAAAATAAATAAATACCTGTCACTAAGAATTTCCAAAAAAAAGAGGATCCCTAGCACAAAGATCGTCCATAGAAACTTGAAATAAAGTTAAAATTTTAAAAAGGGGGAAGAAGGAATAAAACATAACTCCTCCGATCTACGCGTTTCAGACGCGAACGTCCTTAGTGATGAAAAAATAGATTGGAGGAGTTATGTTTTATTTCTTCTTCCCCCTTTTTTAACCATTATTGGAATAAAATGAAATTGTAACTTTATTTCAAGTTTCTATGGACGTTCTTTGTGCTGGGGATCTGCCTTTTTTTGATTGACTACAGCCTTCTTGACCCACGAGCACCGTCTGGATTTTCCTTCCTGGAACGACTACATGGTGGGGAGCTGATTCACTCTTTTTTATGATCACTAAGAATTTCCCTAGGAACAAGAAGACAATGGATAACACATTTCCAAGGATACCTATTTCATTCTTATCTTGCTCTTTATGTTTTACTTATATTCACATAGACTCGTAACATAAGTGCATTGGTGGGCATGTCAGTGTACTCGCGGGCTTTGGCTTCCTCGCCAGTGTACCTCCGTTTCTTGATTGACAATGGAGACAAAGGCTGTGCTGCGTGACGTCACCTTGCACTCTGGGTGGTGCCAGCGGGGAGAAGCAAAGAGGAGCAGAGGACTGCAAATAAACTATGACCAACAGTGCACTTGTTGAATTTGTGAATTTCTGACAAAGGGGTGTAGGATGACAATACAATTGGTATCCTTTGTGTTATCTTCTCTGTCTTGCAATACTTTGGGTTTCCTAAGAACATTCTTAGACCCTGTGCGCACTAGAAAAAGGATTTTTCTCAAGAAATTTCTTAAGAGTCTGAAAGATTAGCATACTTGCATTCAAAAAATGCACCAATGACGCACCGAAAAACGCATGCGTTTTTACCGCGTTATTGTGCGTTTTTGATGCGTTTCTGGTGCGTTTTTCCGCAGGTTGGTCCCTGCTTTTGTTTACCATTATCTATAGCAAAAAACGCAGCTATCTGCAGAAAAGAAGTGACATGCTCATTCTTTATCTCAAGAAATTCTGCAGAAAGAATGTTCTTGAGAAAAAAAATGCATTATGCGCACAGATATTTTTTTTTCATAGGTTTTGCTAGGGGATGTCTGCAGAAAGGTTACAGCTATTTTCTCAAGAAATTTCTGCAGCAAAAATGCAAACAAAAAACGCAGGTAAAAAGGCAGTGTGCGCACAGGGCCTTAGTGACAGGTTCCTTGTAGCTTTTCAGACCCTAAAATTTAATTTTCACACCCTCACCCGGTGATCAGCTTTGACAAAAAAATGTCAGCACCTTAAAATTGTGTCCAATAAGCAAACAAAATATTGTAGTAACTATTTAACCAACTAAGTTGAAACTATTACCGCAAATGAACAGGACTTAAAAGAGAAACCTCCGGATCCGGCTCTGACAATAAAACCTCCACAGTCTGAACCCCACCGGCTTAACAAGTTAGGTTTTTCTACCTTCAAATTACTGCATGAGAGAAGCCTTAAGGAAAGGGATTAATTACTAATTCTAATGTATTCACTTTTAGGTTACAATGGAGTTAGAGCTACAGCGCTGTCTTTATTGTAAACCGCTGTTCCCCTTGATACAGAACAATGTATTAGGAAAATAACTCTCTCAAGGATTCCTACTAAGCCACACAAGATTTTTCTATATGGAAATCATTATTGAACAAGTGACAACTGAGAAGAATTAATGTCACCGATTGCTTAAATGGACATTTTTTTCCAACTAAAACAAGCTAAGTGAAGCTGTCAGAGCCCCGATAGATTTACATTCCTGTCATTTCCAAAAACGAGTAGGGGCGGAAGAGGTTAACTCATCTCCGATGTAACAACTTTGGTGGCACAAATCTCGGTCTCTTGCCTCTGTAGATATATTCAAAACAATTCTTTCCTTTTCTATTTACCTGCTTTTTAAAGATTGACAATTAACTCCCCAGGGTTCCCCTATTCAGTAGGAAAAAAAGCTCCTTAATCAAGTGCTGCTTACCTTCTGCCGAACGTGATCCCCCTGGGCTGGCGCCACTCCACAGTTCCTGTGTGACTCGCAACGCACATTCCCCATCAATTATAGCGAGCGGCTTCTTTTTCTTGTCTCACCCCACGTTCCAGCTGGGGCACTTTCCTTTTCAACAGCATCTCAAAAGTGTTTTTTTTAATGTAGTAAGACCTCAACAGTCGTTTTTCAACGAGTAATCTTCACAAAGCCGTGTAACAGGTTGGCAGAATACATGTATATTAGGCACATCTGTCTCTGCGTGATGGAAATAAACCATTACTTTCTTCAAAAATCTTTTCTTAAAACCTGAAAAGCCAACTGTGTTTTCTTTAGTATATTTTAAAGGAGTGTTCCCATATCCAATATCCTATCCCAATATGTAGAAGGTGTAACAATAATAATATTAGCAAATACCTCCAATTAGAAATGTAGTATAGTTCTCCTGATATAGCCATGTCTCTTACCTCATGTGCAGGGCATTGCAGCTCAGGTATCCATGGTTACATCCACTCATATAGTGAAAGCTGGTTATTTGCTTGTGGTTGTAACTATGGAAAACTAAGCTGCAATGGCCTGCACATGAGGTAAGAGGCATAGCTAATCAGGAGAACTATACTGCCCCTTTAATGTTTTTGGCTTGGGCTTTATTGTTACACTTGTCGTGTAGCATAAAAATTGCAATGTTTTAATGCCTCAAAAGGTTGTCAATGGGGTCACATTGTGACTTGTCCTCATCACAATTAATCTAAAGCAGTTAGATTTATGGTTGCAGATTGTTTGGTGTCTTAGGGGCACTTTGCACACTGCGACATCGCAGGTGCGATGTCGGTGGGGTCAAATTGAAAATGACGCACTTCCGGCATCGCATGCGACATTGCAGTGTGTAAAGGCTGGATGATACGATTAACGAGCGCAAAAGCGTCGTAATCGTATCATCGGTGCAGCGTCGGCGTAATCCATGATTACGCTGACGCGACGGTCCGATGTTGTTCCTCGCTCCTGCGGCAGCACACATCGCTGTGTGTGAAGTCGCAGGAGCGAGGAACGTCTCCTACCGGCCTCACTGCGGCTTCCGTAGGATATGCGGAAGGAAGGAGGTGGGCAGGATGTTTACATCCTGCTCATCTCCGCCCCTCCGCTCTGATTGGCCGCCTGCCGTGTGACGTCGCAGTGACGCTGCACGACCCGCCCCCTTAACAAGGAGGCGGGTCGCCGGCCACAGGGACGTCGCACGGCAGGTGAGTGTGTGTGTGAAGCTGGCGTAGCGATAACTTTCGCTACGCCAGCTATCACCACATATCGCTGCTGCGACGGGGGCGGGCACTATCGCACTCGGCATCGCAGCATCGGGCTGCGATGTCGTAGTGTGCAAAGCCCGCCTCAGGCCTAAGACACACGGCATTAAAAAACATCGTATTTCACTCGGACTAATATGAACTTATGTGCCAGCACCCATGAGCGATTATTTTCTCAACCCTAATCAGACCGAGAAAACAATTGCAGCATGCTGCGACTGTAATGCGATTCTGGTTTCTCTTGCACCCATTCAAGTCTATGGGGCGAGAGAAAGATCACACTGCACTCGCAGTACACTGGTGTACCATGAGTGCAGTGCGAGAATGGCAATAGCCGGCTACGGAGGAGAGAGGGAGATAAATCCCTCCCCTCCTCAGTGCCGGCCCACCCCCCGCAGCTGTGATCTGATCGCATGATCGAACCTCCGTCGCAATGACACTCGCATGACACTCGGCCCCTGCTGTGCTGCCAGCGTGAGCCGAGTGTCGTACGAGGATCGCAGTAGTCCCCCGTGTGGCCCCAGCCTTTCAGTCAATGTAGCTGTATGTCCCATCAAGAATGGAACATGAAGACACGTTAGGGCTTTGGAAGCCAAGGATGGGTTCAGATGACCACATGGAAAGTGTGAAAGTTTTTCCTCTTCATCCATATTGTCATCCATATGCCATCCATTTTTAGATATCAATCAGTTTAGAAATATACAAGGTCAACCTTTATTGCCCCCTCCTTTACCTGTACTCCACATATAGGCATTTATATATATTCTGTGATTATCCCATGTTATATTCTGAATGTTTTATATTAGTGTGAGGATTCTCTTTCTTTCTGTACATTAAATGGGGATTTTAGTTCTAATTTTTAGCTTTATCATATGCTACAATGGAAACCTCTTGCCTTTCTTTGCTTTTTAAATGTTTTTGATGAGATTTTTCCTTGTTGTTCAGTTTTCTTTGATTGTATAATACAAGTTTAATTTTTGAATGTGCCATGATTTTTGTGGATGTATCTTCATTGCTGTTATTCTTCTAATTATACATTTATATACCCTTTCCAGTGCACTCCCTCAATATGCGTTATTTTTCATCGTGCCCACCTAAGCCTCTTTGCTCATAAATTTACAAGGTCAAATACAGGAATCTATGTTCACAAATGCAATGGATTTGTAAATGAAAAAAGCCATTTGGATGATATCATTATGTAATTTGTTTTTGAAGCACTGATTGAGTTGAAAGGGCGATTCTGTTCTGAAAATCAGATCAGACTAGTTACTTGACATCAAGACTAACTCATCACTTCCTTCCATTGGTTCATATGTTGTTCATTAGGCACACAGACAGCATACAAAGGGATCATATGCTCCATATGCTATAGGAACAACAGACCATAGGAACATGATGACATTATTGATGTTGATGACAGTAACTACATTCTCACTAGTAATTTTATGGAGAAAGATTTAAGGTTCCCAATCATTCTTGTCAGTGGTGGACATACCGCCAATGCAGCCAGTGCAACTGCAGAGGGGCCAAGAAGTGAAGAGGACCCATGCCTGGCAGTTAGTAATGAAACAACCTGACCTGTTGTTCAGAGCCCGAGGCTCAGGGGGGGCACATAGTCAGATTACCCTCATCAATGATAAGCGTTGTGCCAGGCAGTGAGCAATCCTGTGGCTTTGCCGCACAGTAGAGGTAGCGGAGCAGCAGGAATCCATTCTCTATGGCTACAATGGATTTGCTCCTGTGAGGTGATGATGTCACCAGAAGGGGAGGGGCTTCCTCCTCCAGCGCGGAGCTGATCACTGTTCAGCTTGTGCTGTGGCTGCTGGAAATAATGAGGATGTGGAATGACCACACTGAGAGGACTCAGGGGCTGTACCATGGAGCGAGGGGCTTCATACATAGGACTAAGGGTGAGTATTGTGAGGTGGTGTTTGTTTTTTGGAGGCACAGGATAACTGGATGGTCCTACAGGGGTTGCATGTTGATGGATTGCACAGAGCAGGTGATGCATATTGGGGGATTGTATGGGAAGGGGGTGATTTTTCCATATGTGGAGCTGGATGGAGAAAAGGATGATGTGGAACTGCATGCTGAAGGGCTGTGCAGGAAAGGGGGTGATTTTACTTGGGGAAGCAGGGGGTGATGTTACAGTTGTGGGGCTGTGTGCTTGGGGGCTCAATGGGGAAGAGTTAGGTTTACTTGTGTGTGGCTGCAAGCTGTGGGGCTGCATATGAAAGGGGATTATGTTATGCGTTGTGGGCTGCATGGGGAGGGGTTACAGTTACTTGTTTGGGGCTGAGTGGTAAAGTAGGTGATGTTATGCATGCGGTGAATGGGGTACTGCTACTTATGTGGGGAAGTGGGTGATTACGTGTGGAAGTGGGTGATGTTACTTATGTGGGGCAGCAGGTGATGTTATGTATGTGGCACACAGCCTTAAAATTATTTGGGGGGAGAGTTACAGAGACTGATTAGTTTATTTTTATTGGGCGGCAGAGATTATAGTTAATGGGGGGACACTGCTGGCTCATTTATCACTTTATATTATGACTGGTGTGTGCCTAATTGTATATTATGGTGGGGTACATTAAGGTTAGGGAACATACAAACATCCTTATGCAATAATGTTTAATATGACATTACCCCCTTAAGAGCCAGACATGACACTACACACTTTGTACACTTAGACTGCTTTGCATACCTTTGCCTAATTGAGAGGATTCAATCGATTCATCGAGAAGCACAAACTGTAGAACGTGCGGCTGAGAAAAGCACTGCATAAGCAGAAAGCAATGACAGCCTATAAATAGTGCAGCCTATGTAACATTTAAGAGATTGCAGGCCAATAATGCGGATGAATCATTTAACCCCTATTCCCAGAATATGTGTCACCACTTTCTGTAAAAAGGGATGTTAAGCGTTAGCGGCTACGAGTGGCAGGGTAAGTTAGAGGTTCCCTGGTAGCACCAGTTTGATGGATCGCTAGCTCTTTCTGAACATCTGCTCCTCTTCTCTCTTTATGACAGATTCTACCTGCAGGCGGCTGAAAATATAAAGTCACAATATAACCCGATAGCTGAGTGACAATGCTACACTACTTGAAGGCCAACTTCACTGCTGTGTGTGTGGAGACATCCGGCTCAATGTTCCGCAGTGCACTTCATACCGGACCGCCGCACTCTTTTTTTTGTCATGTTTGTGACATGGAGCGAAATACAAAAGGGGATTAAAACTGTTCAAAGTGAATTTTTCCTGTTGCCTTTGTCCTGATGCTTATGTTGCCTTTGTCGCATACAGGGAACATAATGGCAGCTATGACACACATTACGGGAATATGCAGGGTTCTTCATCCACAGCAGTGTGCTTAACTCACAGCCTCCAGCTAATTATGTTCTAGTTGCCTGAGCCCAGTGATGTATGATACCAAGCTGCAAATTAGATATTTATGACTTTAATAAAAACCGCTGAAAATCCACATATTGACGTTTATATGGGCCATGCAAATGGAATTAAATGAACGCTAATGTATCTTAGCATTGCATTAAGAAAACGATTTATAAAAATAAAACTAAAATAGCAGTAAAAATGTAAGAAACTAATTGAATAAAGAAATTGGTGGAAAGGTACTAAGACCAGCCTTCCATTCTCCAGTGTTTAACAAAAGTGAAGCTCTCACCTCTAATTTTCTGATGTAAATTATAATAAATCTCCAGGGCGGTGGGTTGTCCCTCTCGGCTCACCTACAGACATTTTGTAGAAAAGCAACAAGAGCAACGTAAAACTGAGAAAGCCGAAACTTTAGTGCACAAAACAGACATGAGCCAAAATTTGCTATTTTTTTTAATCACAAAACTAGGGTAAATAGTTGGAGTAATTCCACCACTGAGCGTAGTACTGATACATGCGAAGCAGAAGAAAGCTGGTCATATACATTAGATGGTGTCGGACGAACACCCATCTCTCCCATACACAGGACTGCTCGCTTGGCCAAGCGCTCCTGTGTTCTCTATGAGACAGACATGTTGGCAGGTAGCTGATGTTTTCAGTGATACCAGAATTTTCCTCTATGACTTTTTGATCATACTTTTTTTTACATTTTTGATGTGTTTTTACATTCTTATTTATAATGTTTATCATATGGGTTATGCTACAGGTCTTCTTTGTCGTTTCAGTGTTTACATAAAACAGCATTTTTAGTGGCAAAATATTTTTAAGTTATTTTAAAATACTTTTATATTGAATAAAAAAGTTTTCCTTTCTTTTCTTTCCCAAAAAGGCACAAAACAGTAAAATTGATTTACCGTTAGCCCTGTATTGTAATTCTGGTCCTCATTCTGTAATAATGTCCTTTGTCTTGTACTAAGGGTCCCTTCATGTAATATTGGTCCCCTATTCCATTCTGTAATAATGTCCCATCCTGGTCCCCTTCTTGTAGTAATGTCCCCATCCTTGTAGTAATCTCCCTATCTGTGTCCCCTTCATGTACTAATGTCCCCATCCTGGTCCCATCTTGTAATAATTTCCCCCTCATGGTCCCCTTCTTGTAGTAATATCCCCATTCTGCTCCCATCTTGTAATAATGTCCCATATCCTGTAATAATGTCCCCATCCTGGTCCCCTTCTTGTAGTAATGTCTCCATCCTTGTAGTAATCTCCCTATCTTTGTCCCCTTCTTGTACTAATGTCCCCATCCTGGTCCCATCTTGTAATAATGTCTCATATTCTGTAATAATGTCCCATCCTGGTCCCCTTCTTGTAGTAATGTCCCCATCCTTGTAGTAATCTCCCTATCTGTGACCCCTTCATGTACTAATGTCCCCATCCTGGTCCCATCTTGTAATAATTTCCCCATCCTGGTCCCATCTTGTAATAATTTCCCCCTCATGGTCCCCTTCTTGTAGTAATATCCCCATCCTGGTCCCATCTTGTAATAATGTCCCATATCCTGTAATAATATCCCCATCCTGGTCACCTTCTTGTAGTAAATTCCCTATCCTGATCCGCTTCTTTTAGTAATATCCCTAATCCTTGTCCCCTTCTTGTAATAATGTTCCCATTTTGCAAGTGTCCCCTATTCTGCCATTTTTTTTACATGCACATAAAAAAGATTCTCATTACCTGTCTTGTAGCCTTGGTGAACAGTGTAGTTTTCCTCCTAAGGCAGTGCAGCGCCTAGCAGTGACGTCATGCACGGCCATGACATAGTGACAACTACAAGCCAGTTGCTGGTATAGATATTGTGGTAGAGAGCAGGACCCCCCCATTAGACCATCATCCAAACTTGTTGATATGGGTTGGTTCAGCCAACATTAGTCTAATGTGTATGGGGGCCTTAAAGCCTCATTCATACGTCTATGAACCACACACTGTGTGTTGGGGACATACCCATTTTTTATCAAAATCATAAGTCAAAATTATCCATACAACTCTTTTTTGGTGTCCATGAAAAATAACCCACAACACATATTTTAAACATTGCAACCGATCTGAGAAGTTTTCAAATGTATTTATTCTTTGGACAATGTCTCTTTATGTCCACTTGGCTCTAATGACCGTTACTTATTTCACAAAAATTAATAAGCTGCCTCAAGCCGTCTGTTAATTGGAATCTGTCATCAGGTTTTTGCTGTGTAATCTGAGAGCTGCATGATGTAGGGGCTGACAGACTGATACCTGTGATGTGTCACTCACTGGACTTCTAGGTGAAGTTTTGATAAATTCCATGTTTTCTCTGTGGTAGATGTAGAAATGGCTTAGAATGCTGAGCTGTGTATAACCCTGCCCACACCCGATTGTAAGCTTTCTGTTTATACTGTGCATTGTCATTAAGCTGCCAATTGGTATTGGGGGTGGGGTTGCACGGATCAGCTGGTCTGCTTGGGACACCTAGTCCAACAGTGATAATCTCCTGCTAGTAAAACACTCACTGTAGTGAAACTACAGCTGCTGGGAAAGTGACATTTGCTGGAATCAGGCTTCCTGACCCTACATTATGCTGCTCTCATATTAAATAACAAAAACCTGCTGACAGATTCCTTTTAATGTCCTTAGAGTTAAAAAGATAGAGATCATTTACCATTGCTATTAAAATGGCACATTGGCTGTACTAATAAATTGTTTCTTGTCTCTAACAAGATTTAACATTATGCTGCATATGATTTGTAGACATCTGTAGGAATCACATTTTTGCTACTGGGTATATTTACTGGGTATATTTACTTGGTATATTTACTGGGTAGGATCTGTTGTTAACAAACACGGATGACATTTAAAGGGCCAAAATATGTGATTAATTTAGAAACATTTTATGCACCATAGGATCAAGGTTGATTTTAGTGTGTAGTGCTCATTGCACAAGGTAATTTGAATTGATAATTTTTATATAATATAGGATCTTTATTGATTTTGTTGTGCATGTGCTATTAAACTGATTTGGCATCATGTAGATGTTATGAACACAGTGTGCTGTTTGAACATGTTGCTATTTACTTACTGAAGAAGGTGGTAAACTGGTACATGTAGTACTCCCCGCACATCTTAAGCCTGCTTTACATGTTATGATTTCGCATACGATATCGTATGCGATCATAACCGCCCCCATTGTATGTGCGGCACGTTAAATTTGTTGAATGTGCCGCACAAACGATTAACCCCCGTCACACGTACTTACCCGTCCATACGACCTCGATGTGGGCGGCGAACGTCCACTTCCTGGAGTGGGAGGGACGTTCGGCGTCACAGCGACATCACGCGGCAGCCGGCCAATAGAAGTGGAGGGGCGGAGATGAGCGGGACATAAACATCCCGCCCACCTCCTTCCTTCCGCATTGCCGGCTGGAGCCACGGGAGGCAGGTAAGATCTGTTCAATGTTCCCGGGGGGGCCCACACTGCGATGTGTGCTGCCTCGGGAACATTGAACAACCCGACATGCAATTCGTCAGGATTCAACGACGTGTATGCAATGAACGTTTTAACGTTCAATCACAATAGCACGTACCTGTCACACACTACAATGTAACTTACGATGCCGGATGTGCGTCACTTACGACGTGACCCCGCCGACACATCGTAAGATATATTGTAGTGTGTAAAGTGGGCTTTAAGCTTTATAGTTGTATACACAGTTATATGTTGTCACCATGCTATCTTTCCATGTGGTCTTCTGACCTAGACATGTCACAGAGGCATGTGTTATTTATTTTTTTTTTATTGTCTATGGGATTCATTTAGTCAATGCTGTATACTGATTGATAAGTTATAACACATACTAATTGCTCACTTGCCTTTAGTTCATGTGATCACCTCGCATTGCATTTATTATGCCAATGTTACGTTTTGGTCAAAGCTCTTTGGTGCAGTGTGCACAAATATATCTTCAGACATATATATGTGTGTGATAGTGGGATATGCTGTACTGTGTATCATGGTGTGTAGGTTCATATTCTAGTTTTGTCCACTGTCCATTATTTGTATTGCTTGTGTGTACATTGTATCGTCTGTAGGTAATTACCCCCTGTAGTTTTCCTGTTCCTAAGTCTGGGGGAGGGGGCCTGGGATCCACCTACTGTAAACTCTCTGCTTACCTGGTGGATTGGTCAGTCTGACTGAGCAGGAGAAGAAAGAAGGACAAAGATTGATCCTCTGAGTAGAGGCTGAAACCCCAGAGAGACTGTGACACCCCGATTTGCCTGGAAAAGGACTGCTGGAGGATTGTGACTCATCCCCAGGACATTTATGGAATTATTATTGGAATATTTTACCCTCTGTGTGGTGGATTATTTGATGGACATTCTGGATTGCATGGAATTAATATGCTTTGGATTGCTCACTAATCTCTTGCTCTGTTGATTGTGTGATATGGCAGAAGGACCTCATCACAATATACAGATACAGTCATATGAAAAAGTTTGGGCACCCCTATTAATGTTAACCTTTTTTCTTTATAACAATTTGGGTTTATGCAACAGCTATTTCAGTTTCATATATCTAATAACTGATGGACTGAGTAATATTTCTGGATTGAAATGAGGTTTATTGTACTAACAGAAAATGTGAAATCCGCATTTAAACAAAATTTGACCAGTGCAAAAGTATGGGCACCCTTATCAATTTCTTGATTTGAACAGCCCTAACTACTTTTTACTGACTTACTAAAGCACTAAATTGGTTTTGTAACCTCATTGAGCTTTGAACTTCATAGGCACGTGTATCCAATCATGAGAAAAGGTATTTAAGGTGGCCACTTGCAAGTTGTTCTCCTATTTGAATCTCCTATGAAGAGTGGCATCATGGGCTCCTCAAAACAACTCTCAAATGATCTGAAAACAAAGACTATTCAACATAGTTGTTCAGGGGAAGGATACAAAAAGTTGTCTCAGAGATTTAAACTGTCAGTTTCCACTGTGAGGAACATAGTAAGGAAATGGAAGAACACAGGTACAGTTCTTGTTAAGTCCAGAAGTGACAGGCCAAGAAAAATATCAGAAAGGCAGAGAAGAATGGTGAGAACAGTCAAGGACAATCCACAGACCACCTCCAAAGACCTGCAGCTTCATCTTGCTGCAGATGGTGTCAATGTGCATCGGTCAACAATACAGCGCACGTTGCACAAGGAGAAGCTGTATGAGAGAGTGATGCGAAAGAAGCCGTTTCTGCAAGCACGCCACAAACAGAGTCGCCTGAGGTATGCAAAAGCACATTTGGACAAGCCAGTTACATTTTGGAAGAAGGTCCTGTGGACTGATGAAACAAAGATTGAGCTGTTTGGTCATACAAAAAGGCGTTATGCATGGAGGCAAAAAAACACGGCATTCGAAGAAAAGCACTTGCTACCCACAGTAAAATTTGGTGGAGGTTCCATCATGCTTTAGGGCTGTGTGGCCAATACCGGCACCGGGAATCTTGTTAAAGTTGAGGGTCGCATGGATTCAACTCAGTATCAGCAGATTCTTGACAATAATGTGCAAGAACCAGTGACGAAGTTGAAGTTACGCAGGGGATGGATATTTCAGCAAGACAATGATCCAAAACACCGCTCCAAATCTACTCAGGCATTCATGCAGAGGAACAATTACAATGTTCTGGAATGGCCATCCCAGTCCCTAGACCTGAATATCATTGAACATCTGTGGGATGATTTGAAGCGGGCTGTCCATGCTCGGCAACCATCAAACTTAACTGAACTGGAATTGTTTTGTAAACAGGAATGGTCAAATATACCTTCATCCAGGATCCAGGAACTCATTAAAAGCTACAGGAAGTGACTAGAGGCTGTTATTTTTGCAAAAGGAGGATCTACAAAATATTAATGTCACTTTTATGTTGAGGTGCCCATACTTTTGCACCTGTCAAATTTAGTTTAAATGCAGATTGTACATTTTCTGTTAGTACAATAAACCTCATTTCAATCCAGAAATAATACTCAGTCCATCAGTTATTAGATATATGAAACTGAAATAGCTGTTGCAAAAAAACAAATTGTTAGAAAGAAAAAAGGTTAACATTAATAGGGGTGCCCAAACTTTTTCATATGACTGTATATATATATATATATATATATATATATATATATCTATACAAAGTGCTCAGCATAAATGAGTACACCCAACATATTTGTCAGAAAACCTGTAGTTTTCTCTCAGCATCAACATTTTTTTGAGACACCGTACTGTAACACACCCACACAAACATGGGCCACTTATTGCAAACGAGAATTGCTATTTTGCAAAAACAAAAAAAAAAATTATAACAAATTAATTCCAGACCATGTTGCAAAAATGAGAAAACCCCAATGAAAGTCTTAGGAGCAAAGCACAAGTTTAGATTACAAAATTCAAATTAACAAGAATTCAACCAAAGTAAGTTTGATTATTCATTAAACAGGTGTCCAGACAGTTGAGTATAAAAGGGTGTTACTTAACAAAGAAAACTACTTTCCATTTTGTGCTCTCAGTAATAGCACCACATGGAAAAGAAATGTGAGAAGACCTGGAAAAAAATAATTTCTTTACACAAAAAAGGTCAAGACTACAAGATGAACACCAAAGCTTTACTTATCAGTCAAAATACTGTATGAAAAGTAATTAAAATATTTAACAAAGATGGAGTTGCAGTCAACTCACAGAGATATCCAGACTAGTGTTAAGCGAGTAGTTGACTATTCGCACTCGCTGTGCTGTTAGTGAGTACTGTCCACTATTTGCATATTCGTTACCAATAGCGGGCACAATGTAAGTCAATGGGAAATACTCACTAAGTAGCAAGTAACCCGAAAGCTTTACTTTTCTTGCGAGTGGCGAATAGTATGGCTTTCTGGTTACTCGCTACTTAGCGAGTATTTCTTATTGACTTACATTGCGCCCGCTACTCATAACGAATATGCGAGTAGCCGACAGTACTCGTTAACAATATAGCAAGTATGAAGTTAATTACTCGCTCAACACTAATCCAGACCAACCATGGAAGTTTTCACATTAACACAAGCATCTTCTGGTGAGAAAGGTTAAAGAAAATTGGCTTGCATGTTCATTGCGGTTAGCTAAAGATATAAAAATCCAAACCGTGGTATTTCCTGTGACATACACTGCAGAGGCATGGCATGCATAGGTGTCATCTACGAAAGAAGCCTTTCCTGAAACCCATGCACAAAATAGTCTGACTACAATTTGCCAAGCCCCATGCTGAAAAATAAGACTACTGAGATGCTATGCTCTGGAGTGAGGAGACCAAGATAAATGTTTTTGAACTGTTGGCTTTAAAACTGTATGGTGTCGCAAAAATGAGTACTGTCAGGACTCTAGTTATTCTGGTTATTATTTTTTGCCCTCTTCCAAAATGGAATCCCCTGCTTCATTCCTCTCCATGTGTTTTTTGTCCTCCTGCCTTTATAAACCCCAGTCCACTGCTTGAGTATTCTGCCTTGTTTCCTACTCCTAGTGGTATCTCAAGTTTCTCCAGCTACCCCAGCAAATCCTGTGACGCTCCTGTTGCTGCTCATCAGAGGGTCTTCCACCTTCTGCTCACCTGCTGCTTCCAGCTGCTGATGTCTAGCCCCGATGCAGCTCTTGCCTGACCTGCCTTGCTGACATATAAGCTGGCTTGCTTAATTAACTGCCCTGTTGCTTCCGAAGCAGCAGAGCAAGGGACTGTTCTGGACATTGGTACCTGCTCTGCATCTCTTTTCTGAATGTTGTAAATTGCTCTGCATCTCGTTCTGGATTTTCAAAGACTTCCTTAAAGAGCTTCAAAGACTGCATTGCTAAATCATATTATTCTGTGAGTTTTTCAAGAGTTTCCTTAAAGGGAACCTGCCAGGTCCCCTATGCATCCAGAACCACTAACAGTTCTGGGTGCATATTGCTAATTCCTCCCTAACCGTACCTGTATACTGTTCTGGACTTTCAGAGACTTCCTTAAAGAGCTTCAAAGACTGCATTGCTAAATCATATTATTCTGTGAGTTTTTCAAGAGTTTCCTTAAAGGGAACGTGCCAGGTCCCCTATGCATCCAGAACCACTAACAGTTCTGGGTGCATATTGCTAATTCCTCCCTAACCGTACCTGTATACAATAGCATAGATAAAGAGATCTTTAGAAAAAGTATTTCTAAAGATCTTTTCTCATATATTCTAATGAGCGAGGGGACTAGTCCAAAGGGTGTTGCTTCCCTTGCTAGTCGGCCCCATTAGCATGTTAGCACGCTCCTGTGAGTGTGCTATCACGCTAATGAATGCGCAGTGTCAGAGGATGATCTCCCTCACCCCGGAATTTTGGTCATGCACACTATGAAGCTAGGTGTACGCATCCCGGCTTCAAACTGAAGTAACGCGCATGACCGAACGTCCGGGATCATGCGCACTGAGCCGAAATCCAGTGTCAGGTGGTGATGGCAGCGGAGAGGTGAGATCATCCTCGGACGCTGCACATTCATTAGCATGTTAGTACAGGGGCGTGCTAACATGCTAATAGGTCCGACCAGCAAGGGAAGCTACGCCCTTGGAACTAGTCCCCTCGCTCATTAGCATACGATAAAAGATCTTTAGAAATACATTTTCTAAAGATCTCTTTATCTATGCTAGTGTATACAGGGACGGTTAGGCAAGGATTAGCAATATGCACCCAGAACTGCTCGTGGTTCTGGGTGCATATTGCACTTGACAGTTCCCTTTAACCCTTTCACGACCGGCCGATTTTTCGCTTTCCGTTTTTTTTTTTCGCCATTCTTTTTCTGAGAGACGTAACTTTTTTATTTTTCAGTCAATATGGTCATGTGAGGGCTCATTTTTTGCGGAACGAGCTGTACTTTTAAATGAAACCATCAGTTTTACCATATTGTGTACTAGAAAATGGCAAAAAAATTCCAAATGCTGAAAAATTGCAAAAAAAGTGCGATAGCACTATGGTTTTTGAGATATTTTATTCACTGTGTTCACTATATGGTAAAACTGATGTGTGGGTGTGATGCCTCAGGTCAGTGCGAGTTCGTAGACACCAAACATGTATAGGTTTACTTTTATATAAGGGGTTAAAAAAAAATCGGAAGTTTGTCCGAAAAAAGTGGCGCACGTTTTTCGCCATATTCCGTGACCCGTAGCGTTCTCATTTTTCGGGATCTTAGGCTCAATGACGGCTTATTTTTTGCGTCTCGAGCTGACGTTTTTAACGGTACCATTTTTGCGCAGATGCTACGTTTTGATCGCCTCTTATTGCATTTTGCGCAAAAGTTGTGGCGACAAAAAAACGTCGTTTTGGCGTTTGGAATTTTTTTGCCGCTACGCCGTTTACTGATCAGATTAATTGATTTTATATTTTGATAGATCGGGCGTTTTTGAACGCGGCGATACCAAATGTGTGTATATTTTTTATTTTTTTAACCCTTTAATTTTCAATGGGGCGAATGGGGGGTGATTTGAACTTTTAGGTTTTTTTGTTTTTTATTAATTTTTTAAAACTTATTTTTTTACTTTTTTTTTTTATTTTACTAGTCCCCCTAGGGGGCTATTGCGATCAGCATTCCGATCGCTCTGCAGTATCTGCTGATCACAGCTGGAAGGCTGTAAACAGCAGATACGCTGTCTTTCTCTTTTGCTGTGCCCCGGGCACAGCGAAAGTGAAACCAATTCATGTGTAGTACAGGAGTCATCACATGACCCTGTACTACCATGACAACTATCGGGAGTCACGTGATCGCGTCACGTGACTTCCGGTTTCGGCGGTAAGTAAAAACTTTACCGCGATTGCGCTTATAATGGCGCTGTCATGTATTGACAGCGCCATATAAGGGGTTAATCGGCACGAGCAGATAACGATTCTGCTCGTGCCTAGCAGGCACACATCTCAGCTGTGAAAATCAGCTGAGATGTGTGCCGATCGCGGCATGCTGCCGCCGGAGGACCGCGGGCAGTAAGATTATGTCATTTAGGACGTAATTTTACGGCCCGCGGTCGTTAAGGGGTTAAAGGTTTCATAGATATTTTCACTGTGTTGATTGTTGATTGTTTTTCCTCTGTACTTGTTTGCTTATCACATGTAACACGCTTATTGTGTTACAATACAAACTTTATCACCTGTATACTGGGTTCAGTTGTCTCTTTGCTCCACGCAAATAGATTCCTGAGTTATCCATTATAATTATTACAAGTACAAAGAAAAATGCATGGGGCCTACAGTGAAATGTGGTAATAGCAGTCTCCTTATGTGAGGCTACATGAGATGTGTCGGTGTCTGAAAGCTACATTTCATTGATAGTATCATGAGTTCACAGATGTACTGCTCTATATTGAAAGAGAAGATGCTTCCATCACTCCGTGCCCTTGATAGACGTGCACTTTCCCAACATGACAATGATCCAAAACACAGATCTAAAGCCGCAGTTGTATTTCTAAAGAACAGAGTGAAAGTAATTCAGTAGCTAAGTATCTCTTGATCTGAATCTAACCAAAACACCTATGGGGAATTCTGAAGAGACAAGTTGAACATCACTCTCCATCCAGCATCCAGGCTCTATAAGAGGTCGTTCTTGAAGAATGGAAAAAGATAGATGTCGCAATATGTTGCAAACATGTTCCTTTCAGGCCTAGAAGAATTGGCGCTGTTACATATAAGTCAATTATGTGCCCTCTGTTTCTGGGAATTGGACATTGTTCAATTGTTTGCATGGGTATTAGTAATAATGTGAGTAGTGGTACATTGTATTACAATTTAAAGAAGTATGTACCAAAATAGTTATAACAGTGGTCCATAATGAGTAGGTCATTTTATCGTCTTGAACTAAATACAGTAGTAATTTTCTTAAAGGGAATCTATCAGCAGGTTTTTTCTATATAATTTGAAGACAGCATGCTGCAAGGGTTAAAACAGAATTCAGGGATTCCTGTTTTGTCAAGGTCCTGTTGTTTATTTGCTATGTTTGTAAACCAATCAATGAGAAGTCCTGCTGCTTAAACAAAGTCATGTTCATGGCAGTCCTGCACGCCCGCTCCTCTTACTGGCCCTCACTGTCATTGTACAATCTCTATAAAGAGCCTGGTGTGTGCTAGGCAGCTCTGCTACATGGCTAAATCTAAAAATTCTGATTGTGTCAGAACGACTGCACCCAGTAATCTAAGTGATACATAGTTGGATTCAGAGAAAAGAACAAAAACCGCTCACCACTGCAGAGACAAGCCTGAATATATCCTCCTGTTAATGTCCTTTAGTCCGGCACGGATTACAGCAGCAAGCTGAGAAGGTAATGGAACAGAACAATGGAAAAGATCCAGCTGTACTCCAAGGGGATGAATAAAAATGCTTCTTTATTTGTAACTTGGTTAAAAATAAATATCCATATTCCAAATGAAAACACGGGCTTGTGCACACTGATGAATGGCAGATGTATACCACAAAGCGTTTCGGCGAGGACCTGAGGAAGGCGTTCCGCTGAAACGCGTTGTGGTATACATCTGCCATTCATCAGTGTGCACAAGCCGGTGTTTTCATTTGAAATATGGATATTTATTTTTAACCAAGTTACAAATAAAGAAGCATTTTTATTCATCCCCTTGGAGTCCAGCTGGATCTTTTACATTATTCTGTTCCATAGTTGGATTCAGGATCTCTTTGCCTACATGACGCTGATCACAGATGAGGTGGCAAAAACCTGCTCACAGATTCTCTTTAATAAAATGTACTAACTTTTTACTATTCTATGTATGGCTCAGTACAATGTTTATGTCTGATAGCAAGTCTAAGTACATTTCCATGGTATATACACTGGGATCACACGCTGAACAAGCAATGAACAGAGCTTTATCAACAGGCTCTGTTCATGTCTCTGATTTTATTGCCAATTTAATATGGTGGTTTTGTACCATTGCAGCCAAATTAAGTTGACTTCTTTTTTGTCAATGTTTTCACTACATTAAAAAAACTTACCTCCCAAACTATGAGATAAAGGATGCTGACATGGTTTTGGAAAGTGAAGTTGCAGGGATACAAATTTAAACAAAAAAAGACAGTTTCACTCTGTAATGCTAAATCATACAAACAAATGAATGCAAGAATACTCAGCGGATATGCATTACTGCTTAAGAAAACGTAGGAAAAAATTGAAATATTTAGTGTACAAAAATGGCCATTTCGATATCTGCCCAGTAGCCACATCAAGGCATATCTCATATTCTGTAAACCTACACTGAATTGAAGCCTCTCTCAGGGTTACAAATCTCCATGTGTATTGACAAGTAGGAATCTGGCTACTGGGCAGATAGAAATGGCCATTTTTGTATGCTAAATATCTCAATTTTTCCTAGATTTCCTTAAAACGTAATGTATATCTATATTCTTGCATTCATTGTTTGCATGATTTAGCATTTCAGAGTGCAACTGTGGTTTTTTTTGTTATTATATGTCATGTTCAGTTTTGTACCTTTTCAGACTGCATTTTGGCAGTGCTGTCCATCTTTTTGTCTCAAGGGACAAACTGTGGACAAGAAAGCGTAAGAGTCTTAACTGATAAACAGTATGAAAAGAAGGCAATGGAAAGACTCACCTATAGGGGTTGTGCCAGTCACAACTCCTATATTGGCGCGATCACAGGATGAATCTGCTGCAGCCCCGAAATATATCGGTATATGTGGTTGTAGAGGAGACCGGGTTTAATGCCGCGTTTTTCACCAATTCCAGGAGGCAGGTAGGGTTAATCCATGTCTTTTTATTTAAACAAGAACAGGTCTACGCGTTTCAAGGGACTCAGGTTTATCCTGTCATTAACACATGTCCTGAGGAAGAGGGCTGAGTCCCTTGAAACGCGTAGACCTGTTCTTGTTTAAATAAAAAGACATGGGTTAACCCTATCTGCTTCCTGCAATTGGTGAAAAGCGTGACATTAAACCCAGTCTCCTCTACAACCACATACATCTTTTTGTCCAGGGATACAAACATGTCAGCAATTCAGGCATCAGAAACTAACCCTAACCCTGGAAGCTGTTCATGCACGCAGATCAATGATAGCAATACATCAGTCATATTTCTAACCATGACCATGCTTCCTCTTCATGCAGTAACGATCATGTAAATAATCCTGTATATGTCATTTGTTTAGTGATTGCCTTTCTTCTATGTTCATCTTTTTTTCTCTTTTTTTTTCCAGAGTATAAACATTAAGGCCCAAATATTTTTTTCACTTGAGTATTTTATTTTAACTTTACATGCGGTGTTAAAAACCCAAAAGTACAGAATTATTTACACATTCACAATACAACTTTACAAGATATCTACACGTTAAAGTACTCTACAGAACAAGATAGAGCAACTTATTTCAAAGGTTACCTTTATATGCTGGACGAATATAAAAAAGATACAATCTGCTTTTACCTTTTGCACAAATGGATAAAGCACTTTTTTTTAATGAAATTAATATTTTTTTTTCTTTTTTTAGCCTAGATTGAATGTTAGAAACATCAACATAAATACTGATCTCACGTTACGGTCTACAAGGCAGTACAATGTTATCCGGGTTAAGTTTGTGGCTTGACTTTTCCAGTCTCTAGTGCTCGCGACCACAATCTTACACATGAAAACACATCAGCATTTTCACTTAAAGAAATGAGTGACAACATAGACATATATTGCATAACTGGTATTAATTAAATTAAAGTATTGCCCCAAATCTAAAAAATTAAGAGTTCTCAGCTTTGGCCACGAGAAACACAGCTTGACAATTTTTTTTGTATTTTTAATAGATACGTTTTCTAGAACAAAAATAGTGAGAATGAATTCTGTTTCCTTCTGGTTTAAAAAATAGAGTCTTGTTAGACATGATTTAGTTGTAGGATCCTTTACGAACGCACCCTCTGCCTTCAGAACAGTCTGTGTATGAGCAATAAACCTTATGGTTAAGTGCATCTATACAAGTTAAAAAAGACATCTGCGTTAAACATCAGTCACAGAGAGGTACTTGATGGAGTTGCATTAGCTGAGTTGTATTCCCTTACTTAGGATTGATCCCTTATTGTTCTGGAGCAGATCGGAATATATGGTGTCCTATATAAAGGTCAATTGGGCTTTTCCCAAATGTTTCTGACGCTCAGAAAATATAGTGTGCTATACAGAAGACACTTTACATACTATCATAAATTGTATTTTCATGAATAAGGCACAAAATGCACAGATTCAGGTACCCTCACATATATTTACAGAACATTGTCATTGCCGGCATGACCCATAAAACCACTCATACATGAAATACACATACTGTCATTGCACTACTGGTACACTTCCTATTGTAGTCTGGGCAGTGGTAGACATGTTCTATTCCGTAACCTTATCGCAACGGTCTCCAGATTATTCCAATTTCAGCTCAAACACAAATTGTTTGGAAAATGGTGCAGCAAGATTTTTTTTTTTAATTTAAAGGGAACCTGTCACCACTTTTTCCGACTATAAGCTGCGGCCACCACCACCGGGCTCTTATATACTGCATTCTAACATGCTGTACATAAGAGCCCTGGCCGGGGGGTATAACATAAAAAACACTTTATAATACTTACCTAACGGTCGCGCTGTGGGCCTTATGGGCATCTCCGTTGTCCGGTGCCAGCGCCGCCTCTTTTGGCCATCTTTGTTCTCCTTCTTCTCTAGCCGTGGTGCATGACGGGTCTGTCGTCATACACACTTGCCGGCATTCAGGTCCTGAGCATGACAGATCAAAGTATTGTAGTGCGCCTGCGCAGGACCGGCGAGTGTGTATGACGTAGCCGCATCATGCACCCAGGCTTCAGAAAGAGGACGAAGATGGCCGAAAGAAGCGGCGCTGGCACCGGACAACGGAGACGCCCATAAGGCCCACAGCGTGACCATTAGGTAAGTATTATAAAGTGTTTTTTATGTTATACCCCCGGCCTGGGTGGTGGCCGCAGCTTATAGTCCAAAAAAGTTGTGACAGGTTCCCTTTAAACTGAGTGCCTATTCCAATTAGTGCTGCTCCACTGATTCTGGGACAGATTTTCTTTTTCTTTTATGCCCTTCTGTTCCAAAGTTATATCCTCAGTAAAGTAGGTGAAAATTCTCCTTTAAACAACTGAGTGTAGGCCGCGGAAATAGAAGAAAAAATGTTCCAGAATTAGTGGAGCTGCAGTAATTGGAGGAGATACTCAGTTCGCATACAAAAATACAGTGAAAGGTCCTCTTTAGGTCATTATATTACTTAGGGCACACTTTTTCTTACATCAAGAATTAGAATGTATATTAGGTGCTTTCTCATTATTAAAGGCATTAAATAAATTCTTTAAAAACATCAGCTGTTTTTATATAATCAATATTTCCACTAAAAGTCTGTGCTAATTGAGCACCGTATGTATGTAGGTTGATTAGTGTTGAACTACCTACCTTTTGGAAGTTAAGGCTGATTATACACGTTATGTAGTGGCCATGACCTGCCTTTTATATACATGCAGGATAAGTTCAGCCGAGTGTATATGTGTTCTTAAAATGGAAGGGATAGAAAGTGATTGGCAGAGATTTCTGGTGCTGGCTTTTCTCCTTGAGAGCAGAAGAATGGGACATGTTGAAATTCAACTGCTCTATTCTTCTTTTAAAGGAAATCTGTCACCAGGTTTTTCCCTTTTGAGCTGCGGCCACCACCAGTGAGCTCATATATGCCGCATTCCAGAATGCTGTATGTAAGAGCCCAGGCCACCCTGTATAACCTAAAAAACACCTTTATAATACTCCCCTAGGGGGGCGGTCCGATGGGTGTCGCTGCTCTCAGTCTAGCGCCACCAGCATCTTGTGAGATTGCCATCCTCCTGCCCAGCCCATGTGTATGGCGCGTCCTGCATCGTTCACAGAGAGGTCTACATTGCGCTCCTACGCATGTGCATGTTGATCTACCAGGCTGAGGGTAGATCAAAGTACTGTAGTGCGCATGCGTGGGCAGTCTTTGACCTTTTCTCGTGTCTGCGCATTACAGTACTTTGCTCTGCTCTCAGCAAGGCAGATCAAAGTGCGCATGTACAGAAGCGCAGTGAAGCCCATGCACATGGGGCTGGGCAGAAAGACAGCGATCGCAAGAAGAAAGGAGGCGCCAGACCGAGAGCACTGACACCCATTGGACCGGATCGCCTCCTAGGTGAGTATTATAAAGCTGTTTTTTACTTTACACAGCCCGGCCTCTTATATACAGCATTCTGGAATACTGTATATAAGGGCTCACTGGTGCTAGCTGCAGCTTCTAAGGTAAAAACCTGGTGACAGGTTCCCTTTACCCTGGGAGAATGGGGAGGTTTCATATACAGTAGATGCTTGTCTAGTTCCTGCCGAAACTTCAGTAGGTTGAGCCAACTTTAACAGAGGACCATACTGCTTTCATGCCATGGATTCACTCTGGAGAAACAAGGTGTTGTAAGATGGAGCTGTTTTTCAATGACTAAACCCCAGAGCCTTCTTTGAGGTGATGGAGGATAGGTGCTTCTAATGTCACGGTTGGCAGACGGTGTGTAGGTGGGCAGTGCTTGACAGGACAGTTTTTAGGCAACATTATATATAACAGTATCTCCAGATCTTTGCCAGGGATCTGAAAGGCAAAGCAATCCAGCACTACCAAACTGGTTTACCACTGCATAAAACGAGATCTTAAGGATGAAAATCATTTTCGAAAAAAAGACTCTTGAAAGAACTATTCAACCTAAAATGAAATTGGCTATTAAAAAGCATCAATCAACATGATTAGTGAAATATATGTGAAATAAGGCTGTGGTTGGGTGGGGGTACTATTTCTTTTGGTGCATTTTATTTCCCCTACCTCCGTTTACTAATGAACATCCGCTGCTGAACATCGAGTGTATACAATGTACACTTTTGCATAGATATTTATTTAACCGTTACCAGTTGCTGTCATATACGGGGTGAGTTGTCAAAGGTTTCGCGCTCATTGAAACTTCTTCTACAGACAGAAACACTGCTAGAAATCTATAGCTCACATGTTTTAGTGCTTGATTAGTATTACTCTCCCTTGATGGCTGGTAACATATATACACACACATAAACATTTCCCCCTCGTAATAAAAGGTAGCGCAGCTTATTTCTGAAGAATACACTATGAAGTATGGAGATATCTTGGCTTCATTGTTGGATTCAGGAGCTTTAATGGGATTAGACAACATGACAACAGTAGATTCTCACCCTGAAAGTGAATCTTATGAATGCAACTTTTGTGTAATTGCAGATGGCTGTAGTAATAACTGCAAATGTCACATGGGCTAAAGATACAACATTAGGATCCATTTATCTCCTGATGTTACCATTAGACTGCCCTCAATGTCCTCCATTCTGTGTCCAGCTTCTGTAAGCACGGCTCAGGATGACACGTCACTGCTGCACATAAGGTGCCCCAGTCTACACACCCTACATCATTGTATAATGTCATGTTAGGAGGCCTGCAATTCTTTCATGGAAGCTTTATTAATAAGTATTCTTTTCTAGTACTAGCCATTCTGATCCTTCTTCACCACCTGGTACAACATATGGTCTTAATTCACAGTGGCCAACTGATACCAAGAAGGAACAAAGCATGAACATAAATTCTCCCCATGATATCCAGTGGATTATACAATATTGTCTAAATAGCAGCATAACAAGTCTAAGAAATCTTTACATTCTTGCACGAGGTACCATGTTCAGCCAAGTTAATTATCTGGAAGGCAAAAAAAGGGGGAGAAGATTGACGCCCTCAGTTGCACAACCAGCAGAATACTTGTGGAAGGAAATCAACTGTTTGTTCAGACATGCTCAATGTAAACAGTTCATTAGTATAGAATGAGAATCTTAACGTGCACGTGTTTGTGTGTATGGAACAGTTATGCACACACACATAAAACACACACACCAAAACCATTTGTGGCATTCGTTGTGAAGCCACTGAAGACTGAGGGTATGTTTTAGGCGTGAGACAACAAAAATGTTGCAAACTTTTACAACTGGGACACTTTTTGTGACACTTGTGCAAGAGGCAAGGTGAATGCATACATATAAATGTTCACATTTAATGGGATGGCTACACACTGCGGCAGTTTAAAATGAAATCCCGTTTTTTTTCAAGTATATTTTTAAAACTTGGTACTGAATCAGTAACGGAAGTAGCTTCCACTGTGCTACATTTCTCCAACAAAAGAAGCAAAATGACCAGCACTTTCCTTTGCTTTGTTCCTACCCAGCTTGTTCTGAAGTTCCTGTGTTTGGCACAACTCGATGTTGCCAAACTAATGACAGCTTCTTTGGCCACTTAGGGACAGATTCGGCAAGCATGTCTCTGCCTAATAGGTCCTTTATAACACTATGCCGTATAACCATACACTTTTTATCCAAGGTGATATATCTCAGTAGCTATATTTGTTTAGCTGTCTAACTGTATTTTGCTGAGCAAATGAGGGTTTCGGTGGCACATCCGGTTTTATAGATGGTGTCCTCTTTATTCCCATACGAGGGAGAGTTCCGTGTCCCGTGTAACTGCTTTGCCGTGACAATGAAGTCTGTTGATGAACAATAACAGGTGTTCCTTGCATGTAGTCCATCCTTGGGTTAGGACTTGGAGGCATATAACCACCTCTATTAACACTGGACTGTCTTGATATTAAAACACCATTTGGTGAGTTCATAGTTTTAGGCATTGCTGATATAGAATGCCTCTGTGAAGAGTTTTTATGATAACCTCTTTGTGATTCTAAAGATGTCATTTGCCCACTTGGGGTGGAAGGCACATCCACTCGTTTTGTTGGGCTATTACGTGGAAGAGTTGAGGTGGGGGAGTATAAGGATGCCTCCCTGTTTGGAACTTTAGGTGGTATTTCAGACATATTGCCCATTGTATCGAGCATTAACGTTTGATGTGGAGGCTGATGTGAATTTTGATGAGCCACTTGAATATCTGCCATCAAAGCTTTGGGATTTCCTTGGGATTCATTGAGATGTTTTAAGAAGTCATTCAATGTGTTTCTAGTATCCACAGAACGACGATCTCTTTTGGTAGGCTGCTTTACCAAAGAATGCTCAATATTGTGGAGTTTTTTATCCGATTTGTGTGCATTTGAATTGGAAAATGATGTATTATAATCATGAGTGGCATTTGGAAGAACAACTGCACTTGGGATTTGTCCGTGAGCTAAAGGCGAATGGGGAGGCGGACTTGAAGGAAAAAACTGTGGACTCTTAAGAGGAGTTTCTTTACGTGAAATGTTTAGGTTATTTTGTGCCTTTTCCCACTGGTTTTTAATGGGCTGTAAGCTTTTTTGCTGAAGCACTGGAGTAGATTCTGGAGTAGGAAGTGCAGCTAGTTCTGGTGGTTGTCCTTGACTGTCCATCAATATGGATTTGGTGTCCCCAGTGGGTGGCAAATCCTTCCTACTAGTCAAAATATTGGTATAATGTTTAGGTGAATCAATGCTTTGCTGATATTCTTTAACTGGGCTGTCAAATAAGCCATTCAGTTTGGCAAAACTTCCACTTGAGTCTGTACAGGATTGGGCAGACTCTGCATCTTTGTGTATCTTTCTGGATTTCCGTGCAAACATCTCCCGATAACAGTAGACAACCACTCCTGCAATAAACGCTCCGAGAACAAAGGCAGCGAGGACACAAGTGATCAGAACATTCATATGGACCATTTGGTTAGATTCTCCTGACTGTACTTCCCATCTTACACCTGTTAAAATAAATAGATGTCAAGTTTTAGGAAATATCTGCACAATTTAGAACAAATCAACAGTCTTCAAACTGGAGGCAGCTCATTAAATGTGTTTATCTTAATGGAATCATTTGCATTCTGTTCTCATTTTCTTTTCTATCAGTCCTTGTGTCAATCAAGATAGAAAACAAACTGGAAAGGGTAAATGATGAAGCTGAAAATAAAACCGAGTGACAGCTACAACAGACTTAGTGACAATATTGTTTGTGCTTGCTATGGAGCATACAATGTCAGGTAACAGTCTGTATCTTTGGAAACTTAGAAAGTCAAGTCTTATTTAAAGGGATTTTGCAACAAGCAACTTTGCAATTAACTTATTAAAAATTATCTTCATTCACAAGAATGTATGAATTTGTGTTCTTGTCTATCAGTGGTGACCAATGTCCTAGCCAAGGAATATAGTGCTTACAAGCTCTTTGCTATAGATCTTGTTTGCACTGCTCTAAAGATGACTGAATTTCAGGATATGGCTGCATTTCAGAATCTGGCTCAACTGCAGGATCTGGCTAAGTTGCAGGATCTGGCTGAATTGCAGGATCTGGCTAAACTGCAGGGTCTGGCTAAGTTGCAGGATCTGGCTGAATTGCAGGATCTGGCTAAACTGCAGGGTCTGGCTAACGCCAGGGCCACACGGGGACTAATGCGATCCTCGCATGACACTCGGCTCACGCAGGCAGCACAGCGGGAGCTGCGTGTCAAACGAGTGTCACTGCGACTGAGGTTCGATCATGCGATCGGACCTCAGCTGCGGGGGGCGGGCCGGCTCTGAGGTGGGGCGGGCCAGTGCTGAGGAGGAGCGGGCTGGCGCTGCGGAGGAGAGGGAGAGATTTATCTCCCTCTCTCCTCCATTGCCGGCAATTGACATTCCTGCCCTGCACTCGCGGTACACTGGTGTACTGCGAGTGCAGTGAGATTTTTGGAAAGAGACTCGCATTACAATCGTAGCACCCTGCGATTGTTTTCTCGGTCCGATTAGGGCTGAGAAAATAATCACTCATTGGTGATGGCACATAGGGTAACATTGGTCCGAGTGGAATGCGATGTTTTATATCATTCCACTCGGTCCGATTTTCATGCCGTGTGTCTTAGGCCTAAATTGCAGGATCTGGCTGAATTACAGGATCTGGCCGAATTGCGGGATCTAGCTGAATTGCAGGATCTGGCTGAATTGCAGGATCTGGCTGAATTGCAGGATCTGGCTGAATTGCAGGATCTGGCTGAATTGCGGGATCTGGCTGAATTGCAGGATCTGGCTGAATTGCAGGATCTGGCTGAATTGCAGGATCTGGCTGAATTGCGGGATCTGGCTGAATTGCGGGATCTGGCTGAATTGCAGGATCTGGCTGAATTGCGGGATCTGGCTGAATTGCAGGATCTGGCTGAATTGCAGGATCTGGCTGAATTGCAGGATCTGGCTAGCGTCATTGTCCTCACAATCCTCTGTTGCTTCAAATGCAAATATAGCTCTCCTTACAGCGTTAGAGAGAGCATAGTTTGGGCCAGTTGCATGACTATACCGGTGATTGGAACTGTCAATCATCATTAACTAACTGTCTCCTGATAAACAGGATGGATAGAAGTGTTATTCCCATAGTACAGAATATGTTGTAAATGATGAGAAGCAGCGCTGCGCTCCCTCTCATCAGCGTTCTATAATACCCTTTCCTCAATATTGGAAAGGGTATTATAGAACCCATACTCAAATAATCCATGTAAATTGTGTTAACGTGTTATGGCCTGTCCCTAATTTGAGCTCTAGTCTTAGTGTGATTTGTAGTGGTCTGTTCTGTAATGTTCTGTTTACGTTGCGGAGATTCGCAGAGTTAAGACTCTGAACAGGTCATGTGTCTATTGGCATAGTATCCTGTATACATGGCCAGACTGCTCTGCATATGTGATCTGTACAGTCTGTAATAGATTGTTCAGTGGGCACGGGCCACCATTCTTCTCGGCAGCACATATGCTGCTTATACAAGACGATGCGCTGGCTTTTGTGCCGCACTAAAGATCATTTCACCTGATGAACAAGCGCTTTGCTCATTTGGCAGATGATCGGTAGCCTGTTTAAATTGCAAGATTATCAAGAGACGAGCGCTCCTAGGAACACATGATAATAGTGGACTGTAAATGGATCTTAAATCTGTGCTTCCACCCACATTTACTTATGCTAATGAGATTTTAGCTGCTGTGATATGATTACACAGAGAAGGCAGAAAAAGCAGAGCACAACCACTTAATAAGGCTGAAGGAAAGTCAGGCAGAAAATCAGAAAGAGGAAGGTTATTACCATTAGTGGACACACACTCAGTTTTTAACGTCTTTTATAGAAATACCACAATCAAATATACTTCCAAAGACCATTGTAATGCAGCCAATTTAGTTCTTAATATTTTACAATGAATTTAGAGTTGCCCTTGGAATGTATATCAGCATTTCCACATTTCAGAACTTTTATGGCCAATAATTTTTAAATATATTCATGTCATTCTTTGTGGATTTTATTATTGCTGATGTAATTCTGATCTGCAGCAATATGGTAAAATGACTGCAATACTGAGTCACATGGAGAAAGAAAGCTGCCATCACAAAAGACATATAACTGTCCCATCAAGTTAGTGACTGAATGTAACCTATACTGTCAAGAATAAGTAACCACAGACCTACAAATTAGAGAGTAGCCCATCTCATCTGTGTAAAGATATGTTTAGACCACTCACATTTGCAGAACTGTTTTACTTAGGACACACCACCAAGGTTCATGTACAGTGCCTACAAGTAGTATTCAACCCCCTGCAGATTTAGCAGGTTTACACATTCGGAATTAACTTGGCATTGCGACATTTGGACTGTAGATCAGCCTGGAAGTGTGAAATGCACTGCAGCAAAAAATAATGATGTTTCTTTTTTTTTTAAATTGAGAAAAGTTTATTCAGAGGGTCATTAATTATTCATCCCCTCAAACCACTAGAATACTGTTTGGTTCCCCTAAAGTATTAAGAAGTATTTCAGGCACAAAGAACAATGAGCTTCACATGTTTGGATTAATTATCTCTTTTTCCAGCCTTTTCTGACTAATTAAGACCGTCCCCAAACTTGTATACAGCACTCATACTTGGTCAACATGGGAAAGACAAAGGAGCATTCCAAGGCCATCAGAGACAAGATCGTGGAGGGTCACAAGGCTGGCAAGGGGTACAAAACCCTTTCCAAGGAGTTGGGCCTACCTGTCTCCACTGTTGGGAGCATCATCCGGAAGTGGAAGGCTTATGGAACTACTGTTAGCCTTCCACGGCCTGGACAGCCTTTGAAAGTTTCCACCCGTGCCGAGGCCAGGCTTGTCCGAAGAGTCAAGGCTAACCCAAGGACAACAAGGAAGGAGCTCCGGGAAGATCTCATGGCAGTGGGGACATTGGTTTCAGTCAATACCATAAGTAACGTACTCCACCGCAATGGTCTCCGTTCCAGACGAGCCCGTAAGGTACCTTTACTTTCAAGGCTCGTCTACAGTTTGCTCATGATCACTTGGAGGACTCTGAGACAGACTGGTTCAAGGTTCTCTGGTCTGATGAGACCAAGATCGAGATCTTTGGTGCCAACCACACACGTGACGTTTGGAAACTGGATGGCACTGCATACGACCCCAAGAATACCATCCCTATAGTCAAGCATGGTGGTGGCAGCATCATGCTGTGGGGCTTTTTCTCAGCCAAGGGGCCTGGCCATCTGGTCCGCATCCATGGGAAGATGGATAGCACGGCCTACCTGGAGATTTTGGCCAAGAACCTCCACTCCTCCATGAAGGATCTTAAGATGGGTCGTCATTTCATCTTCCAACAAGACAATGACCTAAAGCACACAGCCAAGAAAACCAAGGCCTGGTTCAAGAGGGAAAAAATCAAGGTGTTGCAGTGGCCTAGTCAGTCTCCTGACCTTAACCCAATTGAAAACTTGTGGAAGGAGCTCAAGATTAAAGTCCACATGAGACACCGAAAGAACCTAGATAACTTGGAGAAGATCTGCATGGAGGAGTGGGCCAAGATAACTCCAGAGACCTGTGCCGGCCTGATCAGGTCTTATAAAAGACGATTATTAGCTGTAATTGCAAACAAGGGTTATTCCACAAAATATTAAACCTAGGGGTTGAGTAATAATTGACCCACACTTTTATGTTGAAAATTTATTAAAATTTAACTGAGCAACATAACTTGTTGGTTTGTAAGATTTATGCATCTGTTAATAAATCCTGCTCTTGTTTGAAGTTTTCAGGCTCTAACTTATTTGCATCTTATCAAACCTGCTAAATCTGCAGGGGGTTGAATACTACTTGTAGGCACTGTATGAGCTCCCCATATCCCGTATCTGCATTTGTATTGGGTTCATGTCAGGAACTAATATTAATTCTTGAAGTATTCAGCCCTAGGCTTGTCCGTGTAAACTGGATTACTGAACTACTGCATGAACTAATACTTCATACAAACAGATGATTCATCCTTTATCGTACCCAAAATTCAAGAGTGGTGAAGACTTCATGTGTAGTGTTCAGCGAGTAGTTAACTATTCGTACTCGCTATGCTTTTAGCGAGTACTGTGCGCTACTAGCGTATTCGTTACAAGTAGCTGGTGCAATGTAAGTCAATGGGAAATACCCACTAAGTAGCGAGTAACCCGAAAGCCGTACTTTTCATGCGAGTAGCGAATAGTACGGCTTTCGGGTAACTCGCTACTTAGCGGGTATTTTCCATTGACTTACATTGCGCCCCCTATTCGTAACGAATATGCGAGTAGTGGAAAGTACTTGCTAACAGCATAGCGAGTACGAATAGTCAACTACTCGCTTAACACTATTCATGTGTTTTTCCAATAATTACAAGTCATTCCGTAATCCATCCCTACACAACCACATTACCACAACCACCAAATTGATTATTAGATGGTTTTCCTACGATGGAATAAAGTTTTTATGGACTGATGGATTAATTTTACATAACATAACTTGGACAAACATTATTTAATGGTTCAAGTCAGTTAGTTTTAGATCTGTCAAACTATTGGAAGAAATTGGTAGCAATATTGTAGCTGTAATATAGTAAGACCAACTGCATCAAGGGGAGTCTAGGGACACCTCTCCACATGGGGGGCATAGGCAGTAGACAAATGTTTTTATAGCACCTATGCTGGTTGAAAATGAAAAAAATTAGGAGCTGCACTTCACAGGTTAATCTCAGAAAAATGGTGTCTTTTAATTTGCCCATAATGGTAATGTTACAGTCCATGTGTGGACCGTTTCCTATGCTGGTTAGTTATATTTTTAGAATTGTTAGTATTTTAGTTATTTTACAGGAAATCACAATTACATAGCAAATCTATATTCTAGCTCATAAAAGAGGAATACCCTCTATATATAGATCATGTGCAATAAAGCATAGACAGGTGTTACCTTTATATCTAACACTTCAGGAACTTTGTTTAAAGGGAACCTGTCACCAAGTCAGTTTTTGCTCCTATTTTAGTCTCATTGCTCCCCTTAATATTCCATTTTTTTTATTTTTAAAATCCGCCATACAGTTCTAGAGATATAGTCCTTTTTATTCAGTGCAACATTTTATGGTCTTTACTAAAGCGGGCTTTACACGCTACGATATCGTTAATGATTTATCGTCGGGGTCACGTTGTTTGTGACGCACATCCGGCGTCATTAACGATATCGCAGCGTGTGACACTTATGTGCGACCTAAAACGATCGCAAAAGCAGCCAAAATCGTTTGCCGCGGAGAGGTCGTCCTAAAACAAAAAAATCGTTCTCTTCTAATTAGCGATGCTGTTCCTCGTTCCTGCGGCAGCACACATCGCTGTGTGTGACACCGCAGGAGCAAGGAACATCTCCTTACCTGCCTCCACCGGCAATGCGGAAAGAAGGAGGTGGGCGGGATGTTTACATCCCGCTCATCTCCGCCCCTCCGCTTCTATTGGACGGCTGCCGTGTGACCTCGCTGTGACGCCGCACGACTCGCCCCCTTAGAAAGGAGGCGGATCGTCGGCCAGAGCGACGTTGCAGGATAGGTAAGTCCGTGTGACGGGGGTAAGTGAGGTTGTGTGCGACGGGCAGCGATTTGCCCGTGTCGCACAACCGACGGGGGCGGGTACGATCGCTTGCGATCTCGCTAGCGAGATCGCAGCGTGTAAAGCCCGCTTAAGAGGCGTGGCTCATATAATGCAGTGCCTAAAGACACGCCCCAGAGGATTTTGAGTCACGTCCCCTTGACAGAGACTATAAAAATTAGAGCTGACTAACAAGGCCCATATCTCTGGAAACGTAAGGTGGATATTAAAATTATAAAAAAATGAAATACACAAGGGTGCAGCAGGAATTAAAGAAGAGTAAAAACTGCCCATTCTGACCTGGTGACTGGTTCTGTTTAAAGACTAGAAATTATTCTGTATTGCAATATGCAATAAAGGCAATATTTGGAAAGGGGGTAATATATGTTTAAAGCTCTTCATATTTATAGTCTCTAAATATATTTTATTTCAGACACTAATGTGTGTAATCTAACCTAAAAAGGAAAACATTCAAATTAGTAGTCATTCATTTTTCATGACTATCAGAAAGATAAGTTGGCGACCACAGACATACAAGAAGCAAAGTTCTTCACGCATAAAAGAAACAGTAAAAGTTTGGAAGTTAACACAGTTGGAGAAAATGAAGATGTCTGCTCTCATTTGAGCTCAATACTTCATTCTGCCCCCAATATTTTTTTGACAAAGAATTAGTAAATGTTAAAATTCTAAAGAGGGGTAGATTGTGTTAGTGGGAAGGCCTTTGAACATTTAGCAAGAAATGCTCCGGGTTATCAACTTTACTGGCAGTGTGCAAAGTAATTAGGAAACTTGAACACAAAACAAAAGGAACGAAAAAGAAACAAGAAAAGCAGAACGTAATGTGAAGTGAAAAGTAACGTAAAAAGCAGAGTGATATTATGGCATACAATGAAACATACATGCACTCAAAAAAGTAGTCAAAAAGGAAATAGACTGATGTGTTTAGGATCCTGAGTAAGTGAAATATTATATATTCAGCTATATAGATATATTTGGTGTGCCTAGTATATAACACGAGGATATAGTAAGTTACTAAACAACTTTTCATGTCCTCGGTTCAGTCCTACAGAGACACTTGTTATAGCTATCATTACACAAGTAATCAAAGTAGGCGACTATTGTATCTCAAGGGGTTCTCTTGTTTCCATAATAACTGTTCATTATAAAGCTGTCCGGACTGATAAAAGGATACTTTGCCTAACTGCACCATAGGCGCCCGGTAATTGTGCAGGAACGTTTTTGGATTTAAAAGGGGCAAAGGGGATCAATAATGGACACCACGAATATCATCAAAAGAGTCTCACTAAAGGACACTTTACACGCTGCGATATCAGTACCGATATCGCTAGCGTGGGTACCCGCCCCCATCGGTTGTGCGACACAGGCAAATCGCTGCCCGTGGCGCACAACATCACCCGGACCCATCACACTACTTACCTGCCCTGCGACGTCGCTGTGACCGGCGAACCGCCTCCTTTCTAAGGGGGTGGTCCGTGCGGCGTCACAACGACATCACTAAGCGGCCGCCCAATCAAAGCAGAGGGGCGGAGATGAGTGGGACGTAACATCCCGCCCACCTCCTTCCTTCCGCATTGCGGGCGGCGGCAGGTAAGGTGAGGTTCCTCGTTCCTGTGGCGTCACATGGAGCGATGTGTGCTGCCGCAGGAGCAACGAACTACATCGAACACGCTGCAGCAGCGATATTTGAGAAGGGACCCCCATGTCACCGATGAGCGATTTTGAACATTTTTGCGACGATTCAAAATCGCTCATAGGTGTCACACGCATAGGTGTGACATCGCTATGTGCGTCACAAATTCCGTGACCCCAACGACATCGCATTAGCGATGTCGTAGCGTGTAAAGCGGCCTTTAGTGACCTTTTTGCCTACACTAAACAAGCTCTGTTTAAATTCGGAGTACATTTTTGTATATTAAAGCTGTATTTTAATAGGCGCAAGATATACACTTTTTCTGTGACTTAGAAATCACCACACTTATTATGTGATGTCCTCTTCAGGGTTTTTCCAAAAAATAATTATGGAATTAGTCATATGATTAGCTATTCATTGCTCAAATTGTCTGTCTACCTAGGAAGCATCATTTATATTATTGTCTAACTTGTCTATTAACTTTTTTAAACCTATAAATTTGCCACACAATTAAATTATTGCATAAACGTTAATATTAGATATACAAGATTAAAATAAATATATGCCCCTATATTGATTGTGGGGTTTGTACTTACTATGCTATACTATTTTCACTAATATTCTTTCATGCTGTATATGTTTGTACTAGCCATGTTTACATAGGTTTATAATATACATAATCAGTTCTCTTTCATATTGCTTTATGTTACAACTTGTGATGAGCGAGCACTACTATGCTCAGGTGCTTGGTACTAGTGATGAGCGAGCACTACCATGCTCAGGTGCTTGGTACTAGTGATGAGCGAGCACTACTATGCTCAGGTGCTTGGTACTAGTGATGAGCGAGCACTACTATGCTCAGGTGCTTGGTACTAGTGATGAGCGGGCACGACCATGCTCGGTACTAGTGATGAGCCAGCACTATCATGCTCAGGTGCTCGGTACTAGTGATGAGTGAGCACTACCATGCTTGGGTGCTCAGTATTCGTAACAAGCAGTTTGATGCTCAGATGGGAGTGACTCATGCACCGAGTATACTGTAAGTCAATGGGGAACTCAAAAATTTTTCCGGAAGATTTCCTGGAAAAATGCTCAAGCTCCCCATTGACATCCATTATAGTCGAGTACTGGAGACGAGCCCATCTGAGCACCCAACTGCTTGTTACGAATACTGAGCACCCAAGCATGGTAGTGCTCACTCATCACAAGGACCGAGCACCCAAGCATGGTAGCGCTCACTCATCACTAGTACCAAGCACCAGACCATGGTAGTGCTTGCTCATCACTAGTACCAAGCACCCGAGCATGGTAGTGCTCACTCATCCCTAGTACTGTGCACCCGAGCATAGTAGTGCTCACTCATCACTAGTACCGGGCACCAAAGCATGGTAGTGCTCGCTCATCACTAGTACCAAGCAAATGAGCATGGTAGTGCTCACTCATCACTAGTACTGAGTACCCAAGCATGATAGTGCTCACTCATCACTAGTACCAAGCATGGTAGTGCTCGTTCATCACTAGTACTGAGCATGGTAGTGCCCGCTCATCACTAGTCCCAAGAATGGTAGCGCCCGCTCATCACTAATATCAAGCATGGTAGTGCCCACTCATCACTAGTACCAAGCATGGTAGTGCCCGCTCATCACTAGTACCAAGCATGGTAGTGCCCGCTCATCACTAGTACCAAGCATGGTAGTGCTTGCTCATCACTAGTTACAGCACATGGCACTTTATACTACATGGCTCTGACTTATCATATCTCACTATAGCTATGTGATTATCTATTGATATAGCCATTTATTTATATTTATTACAGCACATATCACTTCATTGGCTGGTCTCATATATCTGACTACTAGTACATACATCTGCATTTTTTTTACCCTCAAGTCATGTACTGATATTATCTTTTGTGAATTATCCTTCCCCTTTATATATTTATCTTAATCTTGTCTCATTTATATCATGCATAAATAAAATTAACTTTCAGGAGATATTTTGCTTGTGTCTTATGGTTTAGTATTTTCAGTGAATACACAACTGTTATTTATTTATTTTCATTGATGTCTACTGTGCCTATTAACTTGTGGCAAGTGCCAGGGCCTTGTTGGTTGCCCATATAAATATTTCAAGAAGGTATGTAGAGCAAACATAATGATGTGCAATAGAAAGAAATCATGTAAAATCATGTATTTAAATGTGAATATCATAATGTATGACAAAAAAAATAAAATAAATAAAATTCCATAAAATATAAAACAAAATATAAAATAATATAAAAATACGGTAAGGAAAATCATAAATACACTGCCATGCCTGAGTGGAAACCTGCCAAGTCTTCCATAGGTAGTAAGTGCCTTATCACATGAAGATGAAATCTCCACTCAGCGAAGCTAAGGCCAAGAATCAGCATCAAGTCATCAAAAATCAAAACTTAAATTTAGATGGGGCTAAGCCTGATAAAAGTGGTGATGGCAGATTTCCACTCAGTTTATGTTCTTCCCCTTTAAGGCCTTACCATTTGGGACACCTGTTAAAGTATCAATGTAATCAGAAGGGTTTGGGTCATCTTCATACACAAATTTCCGAGAACCAGTCATTCTGGGTTTCCAAGAACCAATCACTTTAGGAAGAATGACTGGACTGCTTGTCATTGTGGTTACAGACGTGGAAGGTGCTTCAATGTCTGTGGTAGCAAACAGATGTTTTATTACATTTTATTCCAATGCACAGCTGTATTACAATGATCTCGCCAATATGTCATGCTATATAGTGGCAGAACCAGGTGCAAAATGTCCTAAATGAGCACTAAACCTAGAAATTCATGTTTAAAGTACGAAGACCCTACTGCCCTCTTTGTCAGTTAGCGGCAATTTCTGTATGTTGCCTTTTTGAAATTCCGAAGAAAACATGCTTTTGGTGCCTGTTTATAATTGCTATTTGTATTTGAAAAACTGCTGTAAACGTTAAATGGGGAAAGACTTATCAATCTTGCCGTTCTATTGCACTCATAGGGGGGAGGTTCCTGCTGCATGCAGTTGTCTTAGAGCTAAAGACAGGCTAGTGAGACAAAAAAGGTTGACATGGCTGAGCTCCTGTGACCCATAGAGAAGATTTCTTTATCTATTTTTTCAATATTAAAATGGCTGATTTGCTAGGGACATTTATTGACAACACACCCCAAAAAAAGCCTGTATGCAAAAAAGGATCTGTCCTTTAAATAAGGACAAATTGGACAATAGTGCTTTGTGCTCCCATTTAAAAACCTTTAATGTGCCAATCATAAGGCTTAAAGGGAATCTGTTGGCAGGATTTTACTATGTAAGCTGAAGACAGCATGCTGCAAGGGTTAACACAGAGAATTCAGGGATGCCTGTCTTGTAAAGGGCCGATTTGTTGTTTATTTGCTTATTTTACTACAATGTCACGCGCAGTGCACTGACACTTCACTGTCAATATACAATCTCTATAGAGAGCCAAATATGGGCTAGGACAGCTCTCTCAGCTCTGCTACATTGCTATATCTAAAAGCTCCGATTGTGCCAGAACCGCTGCACCCAGCAATCTAAGTTGGATTCAGGATCTCATTGCCTACATCATGCTGATCTCAGATGAGGTAGCAAAAACCTGCTGACAGATTCTCTTTATTTACACTTTGGTAGGTTACAGCCACAAAACATCTTAAAGGGAACCTGTCAAGTCCCCAAACACTACTGTCCAGGAAATTAACTTTATTCCTCTAAGCAACCTTGGGCTTTCAGTCATAGAGGTGCGGCTGGTTCGGTTTCAGTCACATGTGAGCGGCAGCTGTAACCACGATTTGGCACTAACTGACAGCTGGCTAAACAGTGTATCAGTACTAAGTTGGCTGTTAGTTAGTACTGGAATGTGGTTACAGTCGTTGCTCGTACTGAGTCGGCTGTTAGTTAGTGCCGGGATGCGGTTACAGTCACCGCTCGTACTGAGTCGGCTATTAGTTAGTGCCATGACACGGTTACAGTTGCCGCTCGTACTGAGTCGGCTGTTGGTTAGAGTCAGGACACGGTTACAGTTGCCGCTCGTACTGAGTCGGCTGTTGGTTAGAGTCAGGACACGGTTACAGTTGCCGCTCGTACTGAGTCGGCTGTTGGTTAGTGCCGGGACACGGTTACAGTTGCTGATTGTACTGAGTCGGCTGTTAGTTAGTGCCTGGACACGGTTACGTTCGCCACTCACTATGTATTCAACTGTGACTGAAGCCGTGTGCCGGCTGCGCCTCTATGACTGAAAACCAAAAGTTGCTTTGAAGGATAAAGTTCATTTTCTTCTGGCAGCGGGGCTCTCAGTACAGCGGCCAGGGTTTAGAACGCTATTAACCTGTAGATTAAACCCGTATCTGCAGCTTAACAGGGTTTGGAGACATGACAGCTTCCCTTAAATGTATGGTTTCCAGTCCTTGTAATATATTTCTTATATAAATGCTATGAATGGAGTTAAATTTTAATTATACACTGGGTGTTTCAGGTCAGGATGTGAAATACGATCATATAACATTTTAGCGGTGTTATTAACAGTAACAAAGCTGCGATAATTTAGGGTGGGGATTGTCAGATTGAGGTGTCAGAACGTTTGGAACACTTTGCCAGCATTTCGCATATGTACACATGTAAGCCATACATACTCACATAATAGCAGACTTTGTAAAAGGTGTTAACTCTCGAATTACTACTTTTGAGTCATTAAACTCATAAATGGAAAAGACAAACGTTTAAAGCCCAGCGGTACACAATAAAGTACATATGCAACCAAATATAGAGATGTTGTATGGAAAATGTCACCGTCATCTATAAGTAATAGATGAGAAACACGCTTTGACAAATGTATGGGGAGCAGTAATGAAAGCTGGTCGGCTTTCATGCTGTGGAAATGTCACATACTAATTAAGACTTTTAATAAAAGATTTGACGCATCAATCAATGACGGGCAATCGGGTAACATGCGGTCACACATAGGTGAATTGCTTTGCTTCTTAAAGAAAAAGATAACAAACAAAAAAGGACAGATATCTCTCCTTGCAATTAGTGAGTGCATGAGGTTGAAGCACAAAAATGAGGCCAACTGCGAAAGGGGTGGGTGGGGGGGTCATAAGAGCAGAAAATGCTGAACCGAAAGATAAAGGCAGTTAATTTTAGATAAAATTAATAAAACTAACCAGATGTTGGATCGCCAAATATTTTGTAATCTGGTGTAGTTGTAGTAGACATTTTTTCTAAAATTAAAGGAACAGGTCATCAGTAAAAGAAACGAATCCAAACAAAAGAAAAAAATTCAAATCTTAAAAGGAAACAAAAAAAATAAATAAATAAAAAATTGGGTTATGATAATCAAAGATTATTTTTCCTCTATGTCCTTAAGCAGTTGCACATAGCCAAAGAAAAAAAAGAAAAACAAAAAAAACAAAAAAAAAAAGAAAACGAAGAATAAAAAAACATTTCACTACTGCTATTAAATGCAAAATAGCTTAGCCCATGAAAAAAAAAAATAATAATAAAAAAAAAAATTAGGTTACGGTCAAAAGGTGGTATGGGCATTATGGGAGGGCTGTATTCTACTTCTACGAAGCGCTAATTAAAGGGCTGTAATGAGCAATCCGAGGTTAGCCCTTACCATGGCAATCGCCAAGCTGTGCCGTGTTACCGTGTTCCACATCCTGTTCGTATCCGAAGCTGAAGAAGAAGAAAAAAAGAGATTTATTGAGAAATATTAAAAGAGCAATAAGACGCCGCACTTAAATATATAGGAAATACATTCTAGCAGCAAATACCAAAGCGACAAAATATTGTGTAAACATAGAAAGCCAATTTATGCTTGTTTGTACAGGAGAATTGCTTTGTGATAATTAATAGGAATCTCCGGAGGAGCAATACTTTACCTCCCAACTGGATTCAAAGCAGATATTACAATTCCCGCTAGGATTAATGTTTTCTGTCTCCAAAGCATTACGTTAGAAATACAATATAAAATACACAGAGTAATTTTTATCACTAAGCACAAATAATTTCAGTCACATCTACAGGCATTGTGGGAGAAAGAAGAAATCCATAATCCTAATAAAACAGTTTACATATCCCAGAATCTTAGATATATCGCCACCGCTAGCAGTAGGAGTGTAATCACACTTACAACATGCCAGGCTTCACTCTGCCGCAGGTCTCATGGTTTAGCCAAGCGCAGTAAGGATCCCTTGACCCGATACAGGACCTGTTTGTTAAGGAGAATGCTTTTGTCAACGATTTGATATGGAACCAGCAGAGATAAGCAACCTCACAAGAAGACGTTACCTACTTTTTGCATGAGCCATATCGTTCACAACGGCTCAGAGGGAGCCTGATAATGCAACTTGAGAAGGCCACGAATAAGGCATGGTGATCTTTGTCCATTTGCAAGGATAAGACTCTTCGGTCATCATCACTGTCACCGAAACACCTGCAGTGATGAAATCATGAGATCCCATAAATACCAGAGCATAGAGGAAAATAAAATGAAAGACTGCACTCCATTCATATGGATGCTGTAATAATGACATGGGGTGTCTTATAGTCAACATTTTGTTAGGCCCCCTTCACATGTCCGTGTTTCCAGTACATGTGAGGTCCGTTTACACATGTACCGGAGACACGAACACACGTAGACCAATTAAAATCAATGGGTTTGCACACATGTGCCTGTTTTCACACAAACTGTGTGTCCGTGTGCTCCACACATAGACATGTTTGTTTTTCTCCGGTAGCACGGATGTCACACGATCCCCACACTGATGTGCTCCGTGTGACACGTACTAGAGAAAATACGTGTCTGTGAAATAAAATGATTTTCTATACTCACCTTTCTCCACCGCTGATGTCTCCAGCACTGCCGACCCCTGCTCATTATGCTCATTGCATAGTCACTGCACCTCGGACCGGAAGAAACAGCAGCACCGGACACAGCAGCACCATGGACAGGTAAGTATAGAAGTTCATCCTGTCAGTGTACTGTGCAGATATCACACGGATAGCACAGGGACAGCACACGCTGACCACACACAGACACATGCACACACATATGCACCTACACCACGGACCGTGCAAAAATGTGTTTTGCACGGTCATGTAAAAGAGGCCTTAAAATGTAGACCCAAGATAAGAAAATCAAAAAGGTGTTCTCATTTGGGACATAAAAAAACACATTAACAGGATATGCCAAAAATGATGTAAAGAGACGGATCTCTGCATATATCTCAAAAACAGGGCAAACATGAGCTGTCATTCATAGAAAGGTCACTAAATGTCAAGGTTGGGCACATTTTGTTTGGAAACCCAAACGTTCAATAAATTATCCACAACACTCCAAAAGAAGAATCTTATGGATATTTAGTGTGGTGTCAGCATATGTAGCTCCAATATGTACAATGGCCAATGTTTTGGTCACTCATGGACCTTGGTCATGGTCAGTCTACATCAGGAAGCTTCTCTTGAAGTGCTCGCTACAATGAAATAGAGAAATGGTGGCACATGAGAGAGATTATGCTTCAATGATCCGCTAGCAGTGATGGGAATGAGCTCTGATTATGGGACAGACCTGTCAATCACATGCAGTGGCGCTCGGAGGTAGAGCCGGTCTAGTCTCCTGTCAGACTATGGTGTCGGTCCGGATCTTTAAAATATATTTTCTCTGACTCACCAGACCAAAGCACCTAGTCATGCTGTTTGTGGTTTGGACAGCATGAACAGGTTCCTTTTCGTACACCCCTCATGTAAAGACTAAACCAGCCTGAATTGACTGGTAATTGCTAAGTAAATAAAGCGCACAATACAAGACCTACAGCGGAGCACATAGTCTTCACAGACCTAAGGAAATCTTATCTAAAATATGCAATGTGGTGATACATTATAGGTCAGGAGGCATGAAATGAGCAATCTGTACGTGATCACTTACACGGAAATGGTCCGCTCATGTACAAACTTACATTAAAGTTGAAAATAAACACTCAGAATAGCACGTGGAGATCTTCCAACATTACAAAGTCTTCTCCTGACTCTACCCAACATTAATATACGGTTTCACTTGTAAATACGTAATGAGGAGCTATGAGGAGTTATGTAACATAATGCTTCTCATTTCTCAGTGAAAACAAGGATTATGAGAAGAGCAGTATTATTTCAGGTTTGCTACTGTTCTATTTGAGAATGTTCTCAGCCACATCATTAGAAGTAAATAGACTGAAAATGTGCAAATTGTGGAGGAGACTAAGTTGCATGTGAAATCAATACATTTGTTTTCTACAAGGTAATGCTTACTTTGCACGGTTGTAGGCATCAATTTCTTCCAGTAATACACTGTCATTCAGGGAAAATGGATTAGTCTTAGCCAAGATCTTTAGCACAATCCCAGCCTCAGAGCCCACAAATATGACTGTGTAATTAAGGTAAGGTCCGGCGAGGTGGTCTACGGCTACAGCCGTCAGCCTATATCTGTAATAAAAACGCAGAAACATTAAGCTCTAGTAATAATTTACTGTTTTATATTAGATCTCTAATTATCACATAACCTAATAATATCACTCATTTAACAGTTTAGTTCGCGGATAATGGTATAATTTACAAAAAAAGAGATGAAATATAAAATATTGTATCCAAACAGGACTTCAACAATAGAGTTTATGGAAATCAAAAAAGCATTCATCTCAGGCTCGTCTAAAAAAGAAAAAATTAACCAGGGTAGTATAATCTGTAAAAGAGCAGCTTCCACTATAGTGGACTCTGTGAGTGAAATACACTCTTGAAATCCAAATTAATAAGATTTGTTTTACGAGCGCTCAGGAAATCAATACAGCGAACACGCTTAGTATGGTGTACTCAAAGAATTCTCCTTTATTAGTGTATGTGACTAGTTTATATAAGGTCACAGACAAGGAAAGTTCCCTCTGAACCATGCACCAATAAGAGCAGTAAGGGCGTGAATGGAAATGTGAAACTTCTCCACCCATCAGTGCTAGCTGAGCCCTATGACATCATTAGTTATAAGACAAGATTGACATAATAAGAACAAAATGGATTCTAACCTCTCACAACTCTAAGGAACCATATATTACATGGTTTGTCATTCATAATATTATTTTTCCTTAACATATAAGCATTCGAAAATGTCTACTTGGCACCTTGACAATTAGAGTGAGACCCTGCTTAGACCCGAGCAACTAGATCTGTGGAGAAATGAAGTATTACACTGTGTCTATTCATATCACTCCTCTTAGTAATATATAAGAGGTCCTTCAGAGAGGGAGATGCTCTTTGTACCCGCTTTCTACTCTGGAGAGGATAATTCACAAAAACCTGAAAATGTTTTTCTTTTACCGGAACACCCCTTTAATTTATAGTTCTGAGCTATACACAGTACCTGACACGGGTTTTTGTGAACCATGGCTCTTCAACAATTGAAGGGACTGCAGAATCCATCAAAGGATGGGACTTTATAAAGGCCAGGGTTTCATCCGGAAACTCAGTGGAGGACTTGTAACCTTCCCCAGAACCATGTCTTGCACAGCAGCCCGGCCTACAAAAAGGAGTAATAATATAAGCCCCTGATATAACATTACGTGTTTTTATCAATTATCTTACAGAGTGACTCACACCTTTCAGCCCATTTATTAAACACCCCTGAAGCTAATCTCTATTTTTTCTGTAATACCTTGGTTTGGGTACTTTATCTTCAGGTACAGCTGTCCAAACAGAGTCTGGAGTCTTTTGTTCTTTAAATCTTCCTCTGAATACTTTCTCAATGTCATCCATCGTAAAAGCACAAACCGCCGAACCTGGTATGCTGAGAACGGAACAGAAAATAAGAAATCTTTCTTGTGCACGTTACACAATGGAAACAATTGCGCAAGCATGAAGAAAGTGAAAGACTCTATTTGATGTCAGTGTCTTCTTCTCTTTACCTATTTAGCTGAGTAGTAAACACGCCAACAACCGTAGGAACTCCATTGATTTCTATTATGTCTGTTATAGACTGCAGAACATCAAAGTAGAAGAATGAATCCCCTGGAACAGAACAGTTGAGTCTTGCCTTTACGAAAGAAGTCCAATGTTTTTCAAGAACCCTTTGAGACCCTCCTAGGTCATTTTTGCATATTCGTGCTACACGGGAATGTACAGCCTGGAAAACAGACAAATCCATATGTTTAAGTTCAATTATCAGCATTACAGAAAGGGTTAGTGAGGGCAAATCAACCACAATCAGTGTGTCTCAATACATTTGTTGTTACATTATGCTAATTGTGTTCCTTGTAGGCAGTAAACGCTGTACATTTTTAAAGGGAACCAGCCAGGCGACTGATCTCAAACCCATGGGCAGCAAGATTCAGGCTTAGCTACACAATTGCAGCAAGGTACGTAACTTTGAACGTTCCGATGTTCCAGAGAAAACACCATGTGAAAAACCGGCCAGAGACTATAGGAAGGGACAAAACTAGTCTGGTATAGACCCTTGCTGCCTTTTCCATGAACTGCTCCAGTAAAATGATCGGGAATGACCTGTTAATCAGCTAGATTGGTGAAGAGAGAAACCATCCGGTGGTGGCATCGGACTTGTCTCATCTTCCCTATAGTCCTTATAGCCGGAGTATTTCAGAGGAAAGCATTCCTGGCTGCAATTGTGCAGCCACTCTGATCTTGATGCTCGGAATTTGCACAGCATGAATCGGCTAGCAGGTTCCCTTCAATGGAAAGCAGCTAAAGATCTGTCAAGTCATGATGAAGGTGGACTCGGAAGAAAATGCTAATTATTTGGCGGAATTCTATTACAAACTAACGAACTCTGTTCTTACAATTTTTATTTTCGAGCTCAAGTGAAGACTTGTTGGCATTAGAAACTCTGTTTTAGTTATTTTTCTGATATAGAGCGCTATTAATATAAAATGATACTCAAAAAGGTTTCAGATTCGGTTATCAGGTACGTGAAGCTGATTTACATCTCTGCTTGGAAATCATTACACCGATTCTGGGTTTGGCTGCTGAACCCATGTTACAGTAATCCATCGGATAGAAAGAATTGCGTAGATTCTACACTTTTCCTTTCCTTGGATCACAAATTTCTGTGCCGGTCTGATTTCAGCAAGCTCTAGTTTGTCTGAATTAGGCACTGAAAGGAAGCAGACAGTTTTTAACTGCGGCCTGATGTCCATTTTAATGCACCACTGAGCAAAGCCCATAACATTCCCGCAGATTCCCCACCTTTTGTGAAGTCTTTAATTAACCATGCGTAAATGGTTTAATAATTTACCGTGGAATGTCTATAATGTGGCCAAAGTATCATAAACTGCATTTGTGTCATTTAAATATTTAACATTTGGGAGGCACAATGGAACCTGTGTTGAGATATAAACATATTTATGCATTTAATCCTTGCCAAGAAATAAAGTGATTTTCTAATCAGGGTCATACAGGAATCTGAAAGCCATTTTGCTCTCGGATAAAGCCATGTATTCTTTCCTGCACATTTTAGGAACCGATAACACACCTAGCCTGCATCCCATATTTTCCCTTTCTGGGTCATGTAAAGTCCGTCTTTGAAGATTAATTAAAGAAAAGAGTGAGGCAAATATCTGAGTAATAGATTGTGGTTGAGAAGCAGATGAAAATGAATAGCCCCGAGGCTAATGGATAATTTTATAATAGCAGAGAGATTTATCAGGCAGCGACTTGCTCGAGATATTATGCCACATTGGTGAACTTGGACTCATCTTTGCTAGTGTTATGTTAAATACCAAAACTTGGAATACCCCCAAATCTGCACTTACCTTGCCTAAATTGTTATGCTCCACAGCAATCTCTCGGAAAAAGAAGTAGATGTAGTTGCCGTACTCTATCGCATGGAGAAAATGTGGCTCTGGAAAGTCAGGAAGACAGGATATGTATATCATTAAGATTGTATAAGATGCACAATACATATCTAGAATGTATAAACTTAGGGCTGAAATCTCGCATCTCCGACCTGATGCATACACATAGGCGAGGATTCTAGCCTAATTGATCTTCGAGGCTTTAATGCTGCCTAATGGAGTGTAAGAGGACCTCGAAGAATCCAGATTTTTTTTTTTTACTGCAGAATCAATCATAAACCATTTTGCAAAAGAGGAAAAAAAAATAATATGCATTTGGAGTAAAGACCTTGATGCATCAGCATGCAAGATTTAGCTTCATCATATAGCGGTGTCAAGCCTAAAAGGGTCCCAGGTACTTAATATGCATCATATTTCTCAGAAATACTATTACACTGTGTTACGCTTCATTCCCATATCAAGTAGGTGCCTGATCTCTTTGTCATTATTAATAAAAGCTCGGTTTCAAGTACCTTTTAGCCACTTGGAGTCATATTTAATTGTCCTCAGAGCAAATCCATCCCCCATGCTCCGATAGATTACAGCATCGCTGGCTTGGAAGTCAGCCATGGTGGCAGAGTATAACTTCCCATCTGAGCGAGAAAGAAGAACGCCTTATTATATGATCATCTACAAACATATATACAGTAAATTGTGTTTTTTATCATAGAAATCTGCTATCTGTGCATGGATAAAAAGTCAGCCTTGACCAACGCTCAAACCAGGCAATATGAACTGTGTACTAAGATCATAATATCTGGCAATAGTCATCTGCTATAAAAAGCAGCTACACTATAAAGGTGCCAAGAACCAAAATGAGAGATATTGGCAGTGGAATACACATATAATGCGCATTTTTAATTAAATCTAAATCATAACAACAAAGTTACAATAGCTAGCACAAAAAATACTGGACCACGTGTAGTAATGCAAAGACTATGATCTGGATCACTCAATAATCATACTTGGCATACATAGTAAATCAGTTTATCCTTCCGGTGCTTTAACACTTTTTGTAAAGTAGGGTTATCTGTCACCATTCATTATGTTTAGGAAAAGCCAAGTCTTAGCTCAGCACTGTTATATATTCATATACACAGATGCAGGACCAGTTACATATCCAGGACATGCTACAAAGAATCTACAATTCAGCAAACAATGTACTAAATTGGTTATTCACATCCTATAAAGTCAAGGCTATCACTTTGTGATGATTGAGACCTGTCTTAATTTTCCCTATAATGGGCAATTTTGGTTTCAACTGTGCATTCACTTCAATAGGCCTGTGCTGTACATTACAAGGCTGCGCCGCTGCTGTACAAGGTAAGAACCATAAAGACAACATGGTGCTTTGTTCTCAGGATCGATGGATGTTCCATAGGTCAGACCACCACCAATCATAAAGTGATGACAAATCCACTGCAATCAATTCATAAGATGGTAAACCCCTTTAAATCTTGCCCATTAGGCAGGTGGCTAAAACTGCAAATACAACTGCATAGTATATTATATATCTATAGTAAACTATATGAATATGTAATATGACAAAAACACTCAAAATACATGTCATGAATACATCCTTTACTGGTGGTATCTCAGTTACCCATCGAACATACTTAAAATATGGCAAATGGTCTCAAACAGAGAAAAATGTTTTACCAGCGAAAAGGGCTACGTTGGTTTGTCTGGCATCAAATGGGCACCTTGCCAAGCCACTTATCTCTTCCCCATCATACTCCAAAGTGCTTAACTGCAAAGTAGAAAACATATAATTCAGCAACAAAACTCTGTGCACATTCTCTTTGCACCTCAGCACTATATTTCTAAATGACTTTATTATATAATATTTAATTACTGAGTGACGCAGCTGATGAATTTATGGACATTTTTTTTGTTACCAATTTTAAGTGCCTATGACAAAGGAAACCCTAACGATCATTTATTACCGATATATATGACATCTTAAGTACTATGGAACCGACCACCTGCGGTTCTGAGCAGTTAATCATGTGTAGATCTGGCTCGTTACGGTTCAAGCACTGGGTTAATCCACCTACTTAGAGCTTTTATCCCCAGTAACCAGCATAATAAGAATTTTACTAACATATATATCACATGCATAATATTGTATATCGTGTAGCTATAAAATGCTGGTTTGCTGACTATTTCTGGGATTATATATTTACTTTAGATGTTCCATATATTTTTTACATATATTAATCAGATAAAAGAACCCCCTCCCCCAACCTCTCCTTTCTAAAATCAGCCCCTCTGATGTTGAGCATGTCAAAACAGGATCAAAATCAACAGTGACATGTCTGTAAAGGCTTTTATTCAAGGTCTGGTTTGTTTAAAAGGGGCAGTTTAAAGGAATGCCATCATCAGATGACTGTTTAAATCAGGTTTTTGTGGTACATGTATTTTTTTTTCATTATTGGCAATGTTTTTTTCTTTCCCCATTTCACAATCTGCATTCGTAAAATGTAATTTTTCAATTTTCACATTGGCCGCTGGGTCTTTTTTGTAGACTCTAATCTGTCGATTGTTTCAAGAAACAACACATGGACATTAGCGACAATGAACATACTTCGACTCTCTTTTGTATTGAAATTGTCTCTTCAGGGAGGAAGGAGATGAACTCTAGTGCCACCTATTGGAGGTAGCAAACCTAAAAATCAAAAGTGGCCCTTTAACGAGCCTTTTCATATGACTTAGGATTTAAGCCAGATCAGAACCTCAATTTGCAGACACAGAGTTTCGGGATGGTTGCCCCTTGTCAGTGCAAAGTATGAGATCTGATATGACTGTATGAGAAGCTACTGTGGTTTCTTAGGGGAAATCTTTTCTCCTTGCGGAGACTGACAAACCAATCTGGCTGCCAGTGAGGAGTCTTATGACTGCAATGCTCCTCTGGGAAATATTCAAATTGTCTCTTCAGGGAGGAAGGAGACAAACTCTAGTGCCACCTGTTGGAAGTAGCAATCATCTAATGAGTGTGTGCAACAGTCACTGTGGAGCGAGGGGGAGCAGGGTCAGCTGTAACTTTGCATACCCTGTGTTATCAGCTGTATATAGAGGTGTTAATGTTACTATTCATTGTAATCCTGTCTTTGCTGATAAAGAGCCTGCTGAAAACTCTTCTTTATAAGACAAAAAGTAAGAGTCTAAAAATTCCCCAGTGGCCAGTGTGAAAATTACAAGATTACTATTTTTATTTAAATACAGATCATGATTAGAGATGAGCGGACATGTTGAAGTTCAGCCGGACTTTAGATAACGTTCAGTTTGGGACCCGGACTTGACCTGAACCCCAACGGAAGTCACTAAATTGGGCCGTTAAGGTCGCCACTCACATGCAGCCAGCCATATACAGATCACTTAAGGGCACTTTACACTCTGCGATATCACTATCGATATCGCTAGCGAGCGTACCCACCCCCGTCTGTTGTGCGACACGGGCAAATCACTGCCCGTGGCGCACAACATCGCTTACACCCGTCACACGGACTTACCTTCCTTGCGACGTTGCTGTGGCCGGCGAACCGCCTCCTTCCTAAGGGGGCGGTTCGTGCGACGTCCCAGTGACGTCACATGGCAGCCGTCCAATAGCAGAGGAGGTGCGTAGATGAGCAGGCGGAATATCACGCCCACCTCCTTCCTTCCTCATTGCCGGTGGACGCAGGTAAGGAGATGTTCGTCGTTCCTGCGGTGTCACACATACGACGAACGACGAACAACCAGCGGCATGCACTATCAACGATATTATGAAAAGCAGCGGCGTGTCAACGATCAACGATTTTTGACGTTTTTGCGATCGTTGATCGTCGCTCCTAGCTGTCACATGCTGCGATGTCGCTAACGATGCCGGATGTGCGTCACAAACACCGTGACCCTGACGATATATCGTTAGTGATGTTGCAGCGTGTAAAGCACCATTTACAGGAGGAAGGGGGGGACAGGGGGGTGATTGGGCGAAAGCAGGGTTTCAGCGTTTTTTGTTCCTGCACACTACATCCTATCTTGCTGTTGTTACCCCCAGTGTGCGCCATTCAAACACTGCAAGCGGCTGGCACTGGGCTGAGCACCGAGCGTACCCGAGCACAGTGATACTCGCATGAGTGGTTTGCATACATAAAGCAACCGAACCTGAACTCTGTTTTTTTTTTTATAAAGTCTGTGCTCGAATCGACCACCGAACTTCGGATTCGCTCATCTCTAATCATGATTTTTTTTTTATGAACGCCAACATTAAAAAAAAAACAAAAAAAAACAAAACAAAAAAAAGCAACAACAACATTGATTGCTCTCATTGAGAATAATAACATAACCTTTTAATAACCAACAAAATTAAAAAAAATAATGTTACAAATCTATTAGCCATTAAAGATATACTGTGTGTACAACATTATCATTGTATTTCTCCTAGTGAGAGCCATTAATATTTTTCACCAGATTAACTTGGTGACATCTTTTTTTCTTCTAAAACATACATGTAACACAGAACCCTCATTTCAGATGATAGCTTTCATTTAGGAAGGAAACCCCAAAGATTTTCATCAGATAAATACATTTCTCATAATTACGAGAACAGTATATATTTTCCTGCGTAAAACATTTCTATAGCTCAACTGGACTGAACACACGGTTTAGATAAGTGGAGAAACTCTTTCAAGATCTTTAAGTCCAAATGATTCTAATTGCACATTAATTTTTCCCGCTCTGTGATGTACAGCGGCCCGATCTATAGTCAAAGCCTCCGGGGTCCATAGCTATATCAGTCAGATCACATCTTTGTACTATCAATTGTCTGTGCGTTTCCAGACAGTGCAGAGATTGAAAAGATTTGCATCTGAGTACATAAAGATATAAAGGCCTTACTCACCCTGTAGTATCTACACATGGGATTGAAGGCATTTGTGCCACAGACAAAGATCATCTCATCATTCCGAGGAACAAAAACCTTGATGTAGTTATGGCATTCGTCCTGAATCACAAATACATGAAACATTAGAAATCAGAAGCTTCTTTCTATCAAACGTCATCTTTTGATGTTTAGCCTTCAAGAGTCCAGAAATACCTTGTGTTTGCCTTTCATTGCACAATTCTTACGGTCTGGTTGACCCGATCTCCATGTCAACTTCTGAAGAAACAAAATCAGCAAACAAAAAAAGAGAGTGAATGACATTTTCTTTTTTCTTTATCCTTTAAAAGTCAAAGCGGCTTTTTGATGGCACTCATGGAGTACGTTCACTTACTCGGCTTGGTGTTACTTCGGTCTTGTGCACCTCATTTAAATTGACGGCATAAACTTGATCTCTGTGGAAGATAAAGAAAGAAGCCACTTCAGGAAATGGAGAAAAGTGCTGGCCTTCGAGTTATTCATGCATAGCATGACAAATGTATTTTCAAGGCCCTTGTCAGACAATACACATGTTCTGCAGCCCTACTGAATGTCTTTGTCCGGGAGAGGAGGTTATTGCCGGATTACATTTTTCCTTCTTTAGGAAGAGTATCATTTTTATTCGCTTTCTTCTCGTGACAAAGCCAACTAACCTTCTCTCCATGTGTTTTCCACATCTGGGCTATGCATGTCTTAGTAGGCCGTTCTTGCACAAATCATCCATCAATGGAGAGATTTTAATCACAATTCTGAAGATCAATATCTTTCCAAGGTAAGAATGATCTGTCTGCATTACTAGGATTTTCAATTGGGCTCAATCAAGAGATTTGCAAAAACATCAATCCATCAAGCTAAAATCTGGTTTTGCAACTACTTACAGGAGGATACAGTCATTTTAAAGTATATTAAAAATTATGGTGCAGAAGAACTAAATATTGAGTCTAAATCTTTATTGATTCATTCTTTGTGCTTTCGGTTTTTCATTTCCAACCGCAAATTGACCTATAGAGTTTCATTGATCCACAAACATATCTGCTATAGGAACTGATCCAAGTGTCCAGTCCGTAAGACTCAGCGCATATCCTATTCTCATCCGTTCTGGAGATCAGACTCATCCATTAAAATCTATGAGGATCTGGGTTTCATCCATTTTACACGCATTCCCATAGACATTAATGAACGAGTCGTGTGAAATGGATGAAACACTGGAGTCAAACTTCGTACTTCAGTTCTACATCCATTTTTAACTAATCCTTTGTTCATAGTCAATGAACAAATACAATTCAGACAGACTACCTGCTTCAGTGAAAAACATGGATGCAACAAAGATGACATTTCAGAAGAAAATTGTTCCATTTCTCTTGGATGGTAACACACATATGTGTGCATGCACCCTAGGTTTCATGGTATTTTCCAAAATTTGTCATCAAAACAACCCCCTTTTAGACTGAAGACAACCGGCTGGTCAGCAGATCTCTATGGGACTGGCTTTTTAGGTAATTAAGTCCTATTGCCTGGGTAGGCTGTGACCAACCAACATTTACCCTGCGAAGGCTATTAACATTGCATTACTGTGTATTCGACTGAATGGACAACCATGTAATACATTACATGAAGAGACTGAGACAGAGCAAGGGCCACTCCATTTTAGTGATTTGCAGTCCTGGCTAGAAAAAGGATAATCAAGTGCAAAGAGGCATATATCAAAGGGTTGTCTGGATTACAACCCATTAATGTAGAATACAGCAGGTGAAATAAGTATTGAACACGTCATCAATTTTTTAAGCACCGTATTTTTCCGCTTTATAAGACGCACCTGATTATAAGACGCACCCCCAAATTTGGTGAAGGAAAAGAGAATTTTTTTTTTTAATGTTAAATGGGGTCCATCTTATAATGCCAGTGTCCCTCTAACAAATCATATAGGGTATATGTCCCTCATAGCCCCCCCATCTTAAAATTAGCCCCCTTAATCTGGATATGGCCCCCTTATATTGAATATAACCCCCTTGTGATGGCACACGTTCCCCTGTGCTGCCTATGGCCCCCTATGGATTGCACACGTTCCCCTGTGTTAGATAGTGCCCCCATGCTGCTGCCCGTGGCCCCTATAGATCGCACAAGTCCCCCTGTGTTAGATATCGCCCCCATGGTGCTGCCCATGGTCCCCTATAGATCGCACAAGTCCCCCTGTGTTAGATATCGCCCCCATGGTGCTGCCCATGGCCCCTTTATAGATCGTACAAGTCCCCCTGTGTTAGATATCACCCCCATAGTGCTGCCCATAGCCCCTATAGATCGCACAAGTCCCCCTGTGTTAGATATCACCCCCATAGTGCTGCCCATAGCCCCTATAGATCGCACAAGTCCCCCTGTGTTAGATATCGCCCCCAGGCTGCTGCCCATAGTAAAATAAAACCCTCTTTCCTTACCTCCTCCAGCGCTGATCTCCCTCCTGTCTCCCTCCGTCCTTCTCTTCCTTACTTCCTGGTTTTCAGTGCGGTCATGTGATCGGCACAGCAGACTAAGATCTCTGCGTGCCTGATCACAGTGGTAGCAGGGACACTGAGAGAAACGCTGCAGGGGGTAAGTAAAGCTTTTTTATTTCAGGATGAGCAGCAGCCTGGGGGCCAAATCTAACACAGGGGGGTGTGTACAATCACAGGGAGGCGCAGAGACATATAAAATGCACTGCTGCCCCAGCCCCTCACTGCGGTGCGATTTCAGCACCACCGGAGATGGACAGTGGCTGTGCATATTATATGAGCGGGAGCAGGAGATCAAACGCTGCCGCTGCAGCGTTCACCTGCTCCCAGCACAGCACCCCCACCTCCCCTGGACGCTGCAGTGTACATATATATATATATACACCCCCCCCCCGTATATTCGGCTTATAAGACACACCCCCTACTTTCCCCCAAAATTTGGGGTAACAAAAGTGCGTCTTATAAAGCGAAAAATACGGTAAATATATTTAGGTGCTATTGACATTAATTTCTCACCAGATGTCGTTAACACATATATTTAGTGATGTGCAATAATGAAAAAGGACACAAGGAAAAAGTGTTAAACACGCTTACTGAAATGTATTTAATACTTCATACAAAAGCCTTTGTTGCTGATGACCACTTAAAGACACCTCCTGTATGGAGAAACTAGTAGCATGCATTACGACTCTTCAAATCATCAAGGTTCCATGAGCTCTTTCTAAGAACTTTGAGCTTTAGATTCTTCCACAAATGTTGTAGTGGATTCAGGTCCGGTGATTGGCTGGGCCATTCTAGCAGCTTTATTTTATTTCTCTGAAACCAGTTGAGTTTCCTTATCTGTGATTGGGATCACTGTCTTGTTGAAATGTTCATCATCGTTTCATCTTCATCATCCTGGTAGGCGGTAGCAGACTTTTATCAAGAGCGTCTTGGTACATTTGTCTATTCAACCATCCTTCGATTATATGAAGTTTGCATGTACAGTAGGCTGAAACACAGATCCACACAATGATGTTCCCACCTCCAAACATCACTGTTGGTATGGTGTTTTTGGGTTGATATCAAGGTCTTGGCCTCCAAATCTGGTATGTATTACGGCATCCAAAGAGTTCAATTTTGGTCTTGTGTGATCAGACTATATTCTTCCAGTATTTCACAGGCTTGTCTAAATGTTGTTGAGCAAACTTTACACGCGCTTGAACAGGTTTTTGATCAAACAATGGAGGCTTGCGTGGTGAGCGTACATACAGGCCATGGAGGTTAAGTGCATTACTTAGGCATATTATGCCTTACTTATACATATACTGTATATGTATGTATATATATATATGTATATACACATATATATATATATATATTTATTTTTTTTTTTACAAATCGTACCTGCTGATTCCATATCTTTCTGTAGCTTTCCACAGGTTGTCTTTTTCTTTGGGATAACTCATCTGATATTCATTTCACTCGTTTGTCTGAAACCTAAGTGAACCTAGTCATTGGCGGCTTATGGTGAAATTATGCTCTTTCCACTTCTGGATTATCGCCCCATCAGTGCTCACAGGAACCTTACAGTAGTTCTGTAATTCTGTAACCAACGCCATCCCTATGTTTTGCAAAAATAAGGTTGTTAACCCCTTAACGACCGCGGGCAGTAAAATTACGTCCTAGCGGTCATAACGTTACTGCCCGCGGTCTGCCGGCAGCAGCATGCCGCGATCGGCGCACATCTCAGCTGATTTTCACAGCTGAGATGTGTGCCTGCTAGGCACAAGCAGAATCGTTATCTGCTCGTGCCGTTTAACCCCTGAATTGGCGCTGTCAATATGTGACAGTGCCATTATAAACGCGATTGCGGTAAAGTTTTACTTACCGCCCGATACCGGAAGTCACGTGACATGATCACGTGACTTCCGGTGGTTGTCATGGTAGCACAGGGTCATGTGATGACTCCTGTGCTAGACATGAACCACTTTCACTTTTGCTTTCTACGGAGGCCAGGGAAGCAGGAAGTGTACGTATCTGCTGTTTACAGCTGTGTAGCTGTGATCAGCAGATAGCGCAGAGCGATCGGATTGCTGATCGCAATAGCCCCCTAGGGGGACTAGTAAAATAAAAAAAAAAAAAAGTAAAAAAAAAGTTTTAAAAAATTAAGAGAAAACAAAAAAACCTAAAAGTTCAAATCACCCCCCTTTCGCCCCATTGAAAATTAAAGGGTTAAAAAAAAAAATATATACACACATTTGGTATCGCCGCGTTCAGAAACGCCTGATCTATCAAAATATAAAATCAATTAATCTGATCAGTAAACGGCGTAGCGGCAAAAAAATTCCAAATGCCGAAATGACTTTTTTTGTCGCCACAACTTTTGCGCAAAATGCAATAACAGGCAATCAAAACGTAGCATCTGCGTAAAAATGGTACCATTAAAAACGTCAGCTCGAGTCACAAAAAATAAGCCATACAAGAATAAGGCTGCACATCAAACATAGATAATGGTATAATGCCTCAAGCATATGGAAAAATATTGGAATATACAATGAAAAATGCTACTTGCTAATTTGAACATGTGAATAATGAATTGCATACTTGCCATGAATATTAGGAAAAAGGAGATATTTAGCAATTGCATTGATCAATGTAACTGAGCCCCAAAACCTCGTCAAGGTACATCTCTATATTGGGGTCCCTAGCTTTGTGACCCTAACTGTGTGTCATCTCATTGCAATTAAAAACTGCTGTGGGTGGAGAGGGGTAACTAAGGACTTTTTTATGTAGGAGATGGAAAAAACATGGCCGAAAGGGGCGGAGCTGTGTTCACATTCAGAAAAAAAAAAAAAAAAAAAAAAAAGCTAGGGACCCCAATATAGAGATGTACCTTGACGAGGTTTTGGGGCTCAGTTACATTGATCAATGCAATTGCTAAATATCTCCTTTTTCCTAATATTCATGGCAAGTATGCAATTCATTATTCACATGTTCAAATTAGCAAGTAGCATTTTTCATTGTATATTCCAATATTTTTCCATATGCTTGAGGCATTATACCATTATCTATGTTTGATGTGCAGCCTTATTCTTGTATAGTATGTATTTTTTGGCTTGCACTCATAATATATATATATTAGTGCTCACTTCAGTTATCCTATTCAGTTATATGTAGTTTTTTTTCTGAATGTGAACACAGCTCCGCCCCTTTCGGCCATGTTTTTTCCATCTCCTACATAAAAAAGTCCTTAGTTACCCCTCTCCACCCACAGCAGTTTTTAATTGCAATGAGATGACACACAGTTAGGGTCACAAAGCTAGGGACCCCAATATAGAGATGTACCTTGACGAGGTTTTGGGGCTCAGTTACATTGATCAATGCAATTGCTAAATATCTCCTTTTTCCTAATATTCATGGCAAGTATGCAATTCATTATTCACATGTTCAAATTAGCAAGTAGCATTTTTCATTGTATATTCCAATATTTTTCCATATGCTTGAGGCATTATACCATTATCTATGTTTGATGTGCAGCCTTATTCTTGTATAGTATGTATTTTTTGGCTTGCACTCATAATATATATATATTAGTGCTCACTTCAGTTATCCTATTCAGTTATATGTAGTTTTTTTTTTTTTTTCTGAATGTGAACACAGCTCCGCCCCTTTCGGCCATGTTTTTTCCATCTCCTACATAAAAAAGTCCTTAGTTACCCCTCTCCACCCACAGCAGTTTTTAATTGCAATGAGATGACACACAGTTAGGGTCACAAAGCTAGGGACCCCAATATAGAGATGTACCTTGACGAGGTTTTGGGGCTCAGTTACATTGATCAATGCAATTGCTAAATATCTCCTTTTTCCTAATATTCATGGCAAGTATGCAATTCATTATTCACATGTTCAAATTAGCAAGTAGCATTTTTCATTGTATATTCCAATATTTTTCCATATGCTTGAGGCATTATACCATTATCTATGTTTGATGTGCAGCCTTATTCTTGTATAGTATGTATTTTTTGGCTTGCACTCATAATATATATATATTAGTGCTCACTTCAGTTATCCTATTCAGTTATATGTAGTTTTTTTTTTTTTTTTTTTTTTTTTTCTGAATGTGAACACAGCTCCGCCCCTTTCGGCCATGTTTTTTCCATCTCCTACATAAAAAAGTCCTTAGTTACCCCTCTCCACCCACAGCAGTTTTTAATTGCAATGAGATGACACACAGTTAGGGTCACAAAGCTAGGGACCCCAATATAGAGATGTACCTTGACGAGGTTTTGGGGCTCAGTTACATTGATCAATGCAATTGCTAAATATCTCCTTTTTCCTAATATTCATGGCAAGTATGCAATTCATTATTCACATGTTCAAATTAGCAAGTAGCATTTTTCATTGTATATTCCAATATTTTTCCATATGCTTGAGGCATTATACCATTATCTATGTTTGATGTGCAGCCTTATTCTTGTATAGTATGTATTTTTTGGCTTGCACTCATAATATATATATATTAGTGCTCACTTCAGTTATCCTATTCAGTTATATGTAGTTTTTTTTTTTTTTCTGAATGTGAACACAGCTCCGCCCCTTTCGGCCATGTTTTTTCCATCTCCTACATAAAAAAGTCCTTAGTTACCCCTCTCCACCCACAGCAGTTTTTAATTGCAATGAGATGACACACAGTTAGGGTCACAAAGCTAGGGACCCCAATATAGAGATGTACCTTGACGAGGTTTTGGGGCTCAGTTACATTGATCAATGCAATTGCTAAATATCTCCTTTTTCCTAATATTCATGGCAAGTATGCAATTCATTATTCACATGTTCAAATTAGCAAGTAGCATTTTTCATTGTATATTCCAATATTTTTCCATATGCTTGAGGCATTATACCATTATCTATGTTTGATGTGCAGCCTTATTCTTGTATAGTATGTATTTTTTGGCTTGCACTCATAATATATATATATTAGTGCTCACTTCAGTTATCCTATTCAGTTATATGTAGTTTTTTTTTTCTGAATGTGAACACAGCTCCGCCCCTTTCGGCCATGTTTTTTCCATCTCCTACATAAAAAAGTCCTTAGTTACCCCTCTCCACCCACAGCAGTTTTTAATTGCAATGAGATGACACACAGTTAGGGTCACAAAGCTAGGGACCCCAATATAGAGATGTACCTTGACGGGGTTTTGGGGCTCAGTTACATTGATCAATGCAATTGCTAAATATCTCCTTTTTCCTAATATTCATGGCAAGTATGCAATTCATTATTCACATGTTCAAATTAGCAAGTAGCATTTTTCATTGTATATTCCAATATTTTTCCATATGCTTGAGGCATTATACCATTATCTATGTTTGATGTGCAGCCTTATTCTTGTATAGTATGTATTTTTTGGCTTGCACTCATAATATATATATATTAGTGCTCACTTCAGTTATCCTATTCAGTTATATGTAGTTTTTTTTTTCTGAATGTGAACACAGCTCCGCCCCTTTCGGCCATGTTTTTTCCATCTCCTACATAAAAAAGTCCTTAGTTACCCCTCTCCACCCACAGCAGTTTTTAATTGCAATGAGATGACACACAGTTAGGGTCACAAAGCTAGGGACCCCACTATAGAGATGTACCTTGACGAGGTTTTGGGGCTCAGTTACATTGATCAATGCAATTGCTAAATATCTCCTTTTTCCTAATATTCATGGCAAGTATGCAATTCATTATTCACATGTTCAAATTAGCAAGTAGCATTTTTCATTGTATATTCCAATATTTTTCCATATGCTTGAGGCATTATACCATTATCTATGTTTGATGTGCAGCCTTATTCTTGTATAGTATGTATTTTTTGGCTTGCACTCATAATATATATATATTAGTGCTCACTTCAGTTATCCTATTCAGTTATATGTAGTTTTTTTTTTTTTCTGAATGTGAACACAGCTCCGCCCCTTTCGGCCATGTTTTTTCCATCTCCTACATAAAAAAGTCCTTAGTTACCCCTCTCCACCCACAGCAGTTTTTAATTGCAATGAGATGACACACAGTTAGGGTCACAAAGCTAGGGACCCCAATATAGAGATGTACCTTGACGAGGTTTTGGGGCTCAGTTACATTGATCAATGCAATTGCTAAATATCTCCTTTTTCCTAATATTCATGGCAAGTATGCAATTCATTATTCACATGTTCAAATTAGCAAGTAGCATTTTTCATTGTATATTCCAATATTTTTCCATATGCTTGAGGCATTATACCATTATCTATGTTTGATGTGCAGCCTTATTCTTGTATAGTATGTATTTTTTGGCTTGCACTCATAATATATATATATTAGTGCTCACTTCAGTTATCCTATTCAGTTATATGTAGTTTTTTTTTTTCTGAATGTGAACACAGCTCCGCCCCTTTCGGCCATGTTTTTTCCATCTCCTACATAAAAAAGTCCTTAGTTACCCCTCTCCACCCACAGCAGTTTTTAATTGCAATGAGATGACACACAGTTAGGGTCACAAAGCTAGGGACCCCAATATAGAGATGTACCTTGACGAGGTTTTGGGGCTCAGTTACATTGATCAATGCAATTGCTAAATATCTCCTTTTTCCTAATATTCATGGCAAGTATGCAATTCATTATTCACATGTTCAAATTAGCAAGTAGCATTTTTCATTGTATATTCCAATATTTTTCCATATGCTTGAGGCATTATACCATTATCTATGTTTGATGTGCAGCCTTATTCTTGTATAGTATGTATTTTTTGGCTTGCACTCATAATATATATATATTAGTGCTCACTTCAGTTATCCTATTCACAAAAAATAAGCCGTCACTGAGCCATAGATCCCGAAAAATGAGAACACTACGGGTCATGGAATATGGCGTAAAACGTGCGCCACTTTTTTCAGACAAATGTCCGAATTTTTTTTAACCCCTTATATAAAAGTAAACCTATACATGTTTGGTGTCTACGAACTCGCACTGACCTGAGGCATCACACCCACACATCAGGTTTACCATACAGTTAACACAGTGAATAAAATATCTCAAAAACAATAGTGCTATCGCACTTTTTTTGCAATCTTTCTGCATTTGGAATTTTTTTGCAGTACACTATATGGTAAAATCTATGGTTTCATTTAAAAGTACAGCTCGTTCCGCAAAAAATGAGCCCTCACATGACCATATTGACTGAAAAATAAAAAAGTTACGTCTCTCAGAAAAAGAATGGCGAAAAAAAAACGGAAAGCGGAAAACCGGCCAGTCGTCAAGGGGTTAAAGTCTTAGGACAGCTCACTGCTTTTACCAATAATGAAATGTTCATTGTGTGGCACCTGGTAATGAGTTAGGCCATCATTTGAGCCAGCTGATATTATTTTTCACTAAGTGGAATTTTCTTTCTAATTACTGATAGATTTCAGCTGGTGTCATGACTTTCCATGGCTTTTTACACATCTGTTTCTTCATCTGTTCAATACTTTTTCTCTGTATCATTTCTCATTATTACACATACAGTGATGGCCGAAAGTGTTGGCACCTTTGAAATTGTTCCAGAAAGTGAACTATTTCTCTCAGAAAATAATTGCATTCACAAATGTCAATTTATACACATTTATTTCCTTTACATGTAATGGAACAAGACAAAAAAAACCAAACAGAGAAATAGGCAAATTGGACATAATTTCACACAAAACTCCAACACTGGGCTGGACAAAATTGTTGTCTCCCTCAACTTAATATTTGGTTGCACACCCTTTAGAATAAATATCTGCAATCGATCGCTTTCTATAACCACCAACAAGATTCTTGCACCGGTTAAATGGATTTTTGGACCACTCTTCTTTTCTAAACTGCTCCGGTTCTCTCATATTAGAAGGCGCCTTCTCCCAACAGCAATTTGAAGATCTCTCCACAGGTGTTCAATGGGATTTAGATCCACACTCATTGCTGCCACTTCGGAACTCTCCGACACTTTGTTTCCATCCATTTCTGGGGGCTTCTTAAAGTATGTTTGGGGTCATTGTCCTTCTTGAAGAACCATGATCTAGGACTCAAACCCAGCTTTCTGGCACTGGGCACTACATTGCGACTCAAAATCCTTTGGTAATCTTCAGATTTCATGATGCCTTGCACACAGTCAAGGAACCCAGTGCCAGCAAAACAACCACAAAACATCTTTGAAACGCCACCATATTTGACTGTAGGTACTGATTACTTTTCTTTGTAGGCCTCATTCCTTTTCAGTAAACAGTAGAATGGTGTGCTTTACCAAAAAGCTCTACCTTGGTTTCATCTGTCCACAAGACTCTTTCCCAGAAGGATTTTGGCTTACTCACGTAAATTTTGGCAAACTGCAGTGTAGCTTTATAATGTGTCAGCAGTGGGGTCTTTCTCTGCCTCCTGCATTTCATTGCATTTAAATGTCTACAGATAGTTCTCTCTGACACTGATGCCCCCTGAGCCTGCAGGACAGCTTGAATTTCTTAGTAACTTGATTGGGTTGCTTATCCACTATCCAGACTATCCTGCGGTGCAACCTTTCATCAATTTTCCTCTGCCATCCATGTCTAGGGAAATTAGGTACAGTGCCATGGGTTGTTAACTTTTTAAGTATGTTGCAAACTGTGGACAAAGTAATATCAAAATCTCTGGAGATGGACTTGTAACCTTGAGATTGTTGATACTTTTCAACAATTTTGGTTCTCAAGTCTTCAGACAGTTCTCTTCTTCTCCTCTTTCTGTCCAGCATGCTTAATGTGGCACACACAGACACACAATATAAAGATTGAGTCAACTTCTCCCCTTTTTATCTGGTTTCAGGTGTAATTTTCATATTGCCCACACAAGTTACTTGCCACAGGTGAGTTTCAACGAGCATCACATGCTCAAAACAAAGTTGTTTACCCAATAATTCTGGATGGTTTGTGTGAAATTATGTCCCATTTGCTTTACTTTCCTCTGCTTTTTTATTTGTGTTGATCCGACACACACAAAGGAAATAAAACGTGTATGATAAAACATGAATAATTGCAGTCTTTTTTTTGGAACAAATACTTCACTTTCTGGAACGATTTTAGGGGTGCAAAACTTTCAGCTGTGACTATAACTTTAGGCTGCTTTCACACTATGTTTTTTAAACATGCATCCTGAACGTTTTTTTGCAGCAAAAGCGGATCCTGTTTTTCCAAAGAGAAACGCATGCAAACGCATGTGTTATTTTACGGGATCCTATCATTTGAAGTTTACGGCCGGGCATTGGTGTCATGTGATCGAAAGTCAGTGGAAGTCAGTTCGTGACAGACTGAAAATGCAGATGCCGCCAGGGGAAGGGAGGGGAAGAGAGAGAGAGAGAAAGAGTGGAACAGAGAGAGAGAGGGGAAGAGAGAGAAAGAGAGTGGAACAGAGAGAGAGAGGGGAAGAGAGAGAGAGAAAGTGGAACAGAGCGAGAGAGGGGAAGAGAAAGAGAGAGAGAGTGAGAGAGCGTGGGCGAGAGAGAGCGAGAGAGCGAGAGTGAAAGAGAGAGAGAGTGAGAGAAAGCGAGAGAGAGAGAGAGAAAGCGTGAGAGAGGGAGAGAGTGAGAGGGAGAGACACTCTGTTAACACGCCAGGCAGGTTTCTGGGCATGCTCATTACAGCAAACAGGATCCTGTTTATCAGCATACCACCGTTCACGTGCGTTTGTGTGCGGTATATTTAGGATCCAGTGACATGCAGTATTTGGACGCATTTTTGAAAAATGTTAAAATACTGCAAGTCGCTGGATCCTGACTGTACCGCATGGAAATGCATGTGTACACATGTTTACGTGAGTCCATTGCAAATGCATTGAAATTAAAGTGCATTTGTACTAAATCCGGTTTTGCTGCAAAAAAAACCGTTCAGGACGCATGTTAAAAAAAACGTAGTGTGAAAGCAGCCTAATTTATGGACATCTATTGTTTAATTATTTGTCTGTGTAGATTGGATGGGTTGTAACCGACCTCTGGTGAGAAAGACATGTAAATAGCACCTTTAGAAATATATTTACTTTGAAAATTGGTTAGTTCACCCCTGTATATGATATGTAATGCCTAATTTAATATTAAAAAGAAAAATCATTTGCAAAATGTTGGTAATTTTATCCAAAAAGTGCAGCGAAATTTGCAATAGAGCACAACTACTTATACCAATGCTAGCGATCGTGAATCGAGTTGTGAGACTGGTAAATTCCGCCACTCGTAAGGCCCCGTATGACTTAGTTGTTTTTCTATTTCCGTTCCTTTCCATCCTAAGCATGAAATCTAATATATTGATAGAGATTACTATTTTCATTTCCTAAATCGAAGCTTTTCTCTGAGCTTTAAAAATAACTGCTGAAACGTAAAATAGAATACAAGTCCAATTCATATAAACAGATTAAAGGAAATTACCTTCCAGCAACATAAAGTGTGTCTCGAATTTTTAACATGAGTTGAAAGTCCAAGCTGTGCTGCGATTCATTGCCTGAAGGGCGTCCTCTAAATACTGGATATTGCCTTGAATCTGCAAGTTAAAATGGGATACACCATCACTCTGGATTACACAGCTCAAGAATCAATAGACAGAATTGATTAGCTGTATATACTAGGTGTAGAAGGGTTTAAGCCAAATCCCTGGTGCAACATCTTGAATATAAATGAATAAAATAAGACCAATGTCAGCAAATGTAATTTCCTTCCATTTTATATGGTGTGGTCCCTCATCAGACATCCACAGACTACATGATACGGCTTCTAGCATGTTCTCTTGGAAAAGCAGGGCATAACATGCTAGATTTCAGCCAAATCCATCCATGCTTTACAATTCTATGCAAATAACTGAGGACAATGAAACTTTCTATCTGTGAAGCTCGTATGTTATTCATATAAAGGACCTTCTCCACAAGTCTTCTTGATGACCACGCCCACTTGGCTAAAGAGGTCAGATTTATATACAGGGACGGGAACAGAAAACATACAATACCAGATGCAGGAGAACAGCGAAATTGATACTAGGGAAGAATTCTATGGTAAGTGACAAGTTTTCATTAAATAAATTTAAAGGGAATCTGTCAGCAGGTTTTTGCTATGGTATGTGAAGCCAGCATGCTGTAAGGGGTACTTCACACACAGCGAGATCGCTACTGAGATCGCTGCTGAGTCACGGTTTTTGTGACGCAGCAGTGACCTCATTAGCGATCTCGCTGTGTGTGACACTGAGCAGCGATCTGGCCCCTGCTGTGAGATCGCTGCTCATTACACACAGCCCTGGTTCGTTTTTTTATTGTTGCTGTCCCGCTGATAAGCACACATCGCTGTGTGTGACAGCGAGAGAGCAACAATCCTGAATGTGAAGGGAGCAGGAGCCGGCGTTTGACAGCCTGCGGTAAGCTGTAACCAAGGTAAACATCGGGTAACCAAGGTGGTTACCCGATATTTACCTTCGTTACCAGCCTCCGCAGCTCTCACGCTGCCAGTGCCGGCTCCTGCTCCCTGCACACGCTAAGTTAAGCGGTGTGAGCTGGTAACTAAGGTAAACATCGGGTAACCATACCCGATGTTTACCTTAGTTACCAGTGTCCGCAGCTTGCAGACGCCGGCTCCGTGCAAGCGCAGCGTCGTTTGCACGTTGCTGCTGGCTGGGGGCTGGTCACTGGTCGCTGGTGAGATCTGCCTGTTTGACAGCTCACCAGCGACCATGTAGTGATCAGATCGCTGGTCGGATCGCTGCTGCATCGCTAAAGTGTGAAGGTACCCTAAGGGTTAAAACATAGAATTCAGGGATGCCTGTCTTGTCAAGGTCCATCTGTTGTTTATTTGCTGTGTTTGTTTAGACAGTTGGGCACAGCAGGACGTATGATTGCTCAAACTATGTACAAAGTCAAGTGCACAGCACCCCCTCTGTGACTGGCACCTCACTATCTATATACAATCTCTATAGAGAGCCTGGTGTGGGTGGAACACGTCTCTCAGCTTGGCTTCATGACAAAGGGGCACTTTGCACACTACGACATCGCAGGTGCCATGTAGGTGGGGTCAAATCGAAAGTGATGCACATCCGGCCTTGCTGTCGACATCGTAGTGTGTAAAGCATTTTTTATACGATTAACGAGCACAAAAGCGTCGTAATCGTATCATCGGTGTAGCGTCAGACATTCCCATGATTTGGGAAGGACCGATGTTACAATGTTGTTCCTCGTTCCTGCGGCAGCACACATCGCTGTGTGTGAAGCCGCAGGAGCGAGGAACATCTCCTACCTGCGTCCCAGCCGGCTATGCGGAAGGAAGGAGGTGGGCGGGATGTTTATGTCCCACTCATCTCCGCCCCTCCGCTTCTATTGGCCGCCTGCCGTGTGACGTCGCTATGACGCCACACGACCCGCCCCCTTAGGAAGGAGGCGGTTCACCGGCCAGAGCGACGTCGCAGGGCAGGTAAGTGCGTGTGAGGCTGCCGTAGCGATATTGTTCGCTACGGCAGCTATCACCATGATATCGCAGCTGCGACGGGGACGGGGACCATCACGCTCAGCATCGGCTTGCGATGTCGTAGTGTGCAAAGTGCCCCTAAATCTAAAAATTCAGATTGTGTGAGAACGGACGCACCTAGTAATCTAAGTGATACATTGTTGGATTCAGAATCTCTTTGCCTACATTATGCTGCGGTCAGATGAGGTAGCAAAAACCTGATGACAGATTCTCTTTAAAGGGATACTAAAGAATGATCTTGTGCTTCTGAAAAAAAAAAAGTTGTAAAAATACAGTCATCAAAGTCATCCTTACATTTGAGGACTTCCTGGCGGACTTGTGGGTTAGTATTTAGCCTATGGAGGGTACTGATTTTTTTTTTAACACTAATAGAAGTAGGGCAAGAAAGTAGCTACCTTAAGGGCTCCGTACAGTAGGACAGGAACGTATGAAAAGAGGGCTCTATTATAATACATGTTTTTAGCTTTACTGTCTCTTTAATATATTAAATCCTAACATTTAATAACATATTTATGTTGTTTTATTGCCTATATTTTTTATTTCTTACTATACATAACAGTACTAGTGTTATTTGAAGCTTCCCACTTTGGTTTTCGCCATGACATCTCTGTAACCACTGGATATACTGTATACAAGACTTCAGCCCCCAGATAACAAACGCGATAAATCTATGACAGCTGTAAGAACATAGTGAGAAGACTTACAGTGATAGTCTACGATGTTGATCGGCTCGTCGTCTTCAGGGAAACTTACTGCATAGACCAATGACGCCATTCCCAGCACCATGCCAGCATGAAGCACACACAGCGTCATGGCTCAGAAAATGGACGAGTCCACGTTTGATAACAGGATTTTACCTACGAGAAATTAAACAAAAAATGTTAATTATCTTTTCATTAATTGAAAATATCTATATATTCTTTCATACCGGATCTATTTTAGAATGATGGCTAAATGTGTTTCTCCTGCATAAATATGTCATTCAAAGTTCATAGACGTGAGAAGTTATTACAGACACTGATTAGCGGCCTGCCTCGATCAGAGGCTTCTACGTATCATAGGTAATATATAATCACTTTGACAAATGTTTGATGAAATGGATTTCTGCTCATCTATCCTCATCTGAGTGATAACATCCATCGATCCACTGCTAAACACTGCAATTGTAGCACCAAGCAGGAAAACTGCTCGGATGGCTCCTATAAATGCGCCACAAGACTGTGTAGACATGGCCCATTGTAGAGGAATAGTCACACCCAGTTATAAATTAGTAATACATTATAAGAGAAATAAGAGCACCGGCACAACATATTATTTCACTAAAACAAACATGTCAGAAGAATCCTCTTTCATGAAGCAGCCACAGACATGGAGCCATCCACAGCATGTGATGCCAATGACATAATGAAATGCGATAATATTCACAATTTCCATTACTACATTGCATAGACCGCACTTTATGTTCTATCATAATATTGCTTAAATCCCGCACACATCGTCCCATGTACACAGCAAACCCGCACCGCACACCTGCCCTGGAAACGGGACCCGCACCGCACACCTGCCCTGGAAACGGGACCCGGACGCCGGGGAAAGCCTACTCACATTTCTGAAAGCATTTATAGTATATCTAGAATATATCTTATCATTATATTTAAATCAATCTATTAAACAGCTAATATAAAACTACAATACACCCATCATAGAGAGATATTCCATGTTTCATAGCCTTTATCGCAGAAGTGATCAAGTTTTAAAAAGTATATTTTGGTTATAAAAAAAGAAATTACAACAAACCACCCTAACAAAAAAAAACAAAAACCAAAACAACAAACAAACATTAAATCTATTACACCTATTACATCTCCACGTAAGTCTATAGTTGCCCTATTACAGCTGTTTAAGTCTATAGTAGCCCTATTACAGCTCTGTATAAGTCTATAGTAGCCCTATTACAGCTCTGTATAAGTCTATAGTAGCACTATTACAGCTCTGTATAAGTCTATAGTAGCCCTATTACAGCTCTGTATAAGTCTATAGTAGCCCTATTACAGTTCTGTATAAGTATATAGTTGCCCTATTACAGCTCCATATAAGTCTAGTTTCCCTATTACAGTTCTGTATAAGTCTATAGTAGCCCTATTAAAGCTCAGTATATGTCTAGTTACCCTATTACAGCTCCGTATAAGTCTAAAGTAGCTCTATTACAGCTCCATATAAAAGTCTATAGTTACCCTATAATAGCTCTGTAGAAGTCTATAGTAACCCTATTACAGCTCTGTAGAAGTCCATACTTACCCTATTACAGCTCTCCAGAAGTCTATAGTTGCCCTATTATACACAGTGCCTACAAGTAGTATTCAACCTCCTGCAGATTTAGCAGGTTTACACATTCGGAATTAACTTGGCATTGTGACATTTGGACTGTAGATCAGCCTGGAAGTGTGAAATGCACTGCAGCAAAAAAGAATGTTATTTCTTTTTTTATTTTTTTTTTTTTAAATTGTGAAAAGTTTATTCAGAGGGCCATTTATTATTCAACCCCTCAAACCACAAGAATTCTGTTTGGTTCCCCTAAAGTATTAAGAAGTATTTCAGGCACAAAGAACAATGAGCTTCACATGTTTGGATTAATTATCTCTTTTTCCAGCCTTTTCTGACTAATTAAGACCCTCCCCAAACTTGTGAACATCACTCATACTTGGTCAACATGGGAAAGACAAAGGAGCATTCCAAGGCCATCAGAGACAAGATCGTGGAGGGTCACAAGGCTGGCAAGGGGTACAAAACCCTTTCCAAGGAGTTGGGCCTACCTGTCTCCACTGTTGGGAGCATCATCCGGAAGTGGAAGGCTTATGGAACTACTGTTAGCCTTCCAAGGCCTGGACAGCCTTTGAAAGTTTCCACCCGTGCCGAGGCCAGGCTTGTCCGAAGAGTCAAGGCTAACCCAAGGACAACAAGGAAGGAGCTCCGGGAAGATCTCATGGCAGTGGGGACATTGGTTTCAGTCAACACCATAAGTAACGTACTCTACCGCAATGGTCTCCGTTCCAGCCGAGCCCGTAAGGTACCTTTACTTTCAAAGCGTCATGTCAAGACTCGTCTACAGTTTGCTCATGATCACTTGGAGGACTCTGAGACAGACTGGTTCAAGGTTCTCTGGTCTGATGAAACCAAGATCGAGATCTTTGGTGCCAACCACACACGTGACGTTTGGAGACTGGATGGCACTGCATATGACCCCAAGAATACCAGTCCTACAGTCAAGCATGGTGGTGGCAGCATCATGCTGTGGGGCTGTTTCTCAGCCAAGGGGCCTGGCCATCTGGTCCGCATCCATGGGAAGATGGATAGCACGGCCTACCTGGAGATTTTGGCCAAGAACCTCCGCTCCTCCATCAAGGATCTTAAGATGGGTCGTCATTTCATCTTCCAACAAGACAACGACCCAAAGCACACAGCCAAGAAAACCAAGGCCTGGTTCAAGAGGGAAAAAATCAAGGTGTTGCAGTGGCCTAGTCAGTCTCCTGACCTTAACCCAATTGAAAACTTGTGGAAGGAGCTCAAGATTAAAGTCCACATGAGACACCCAAAGAACCTAGATAACTTGGAGAAGATCTGCATGGAGGAGTGGGCCAAGATAACTCCAGAGACCTGTGCCGGCCTGATCAGGTCTTATAAAAAACGATTATTAGCTGTAATTGGAAACAAGGGTTATTCCACAAAATATTAAACCTAGGGGTTGAATAATAATTGACCCACACTTTTATGTTGAAAATTTATTAAAATTTAACTGAGCAACATAACTTGTTGGTTTGTAAGATTTATGCATCTGTTAATAAATCCTGCTCTTGTTTGAAGTTTGCAGGCTCTAACTTATTTGCATCTTATCAAACCTGCTAAATCTGCAGGGGGTTGAAGACTACTTGTAGGCACTGCATCTATATAAGTCTATAGTTGCCCTATTACAGCTCTGTATAAGTCTATAATTACCCTATTATAGCTCTGTATAAGTCTATAGTTGCCCTATTATATATCTATATAAGTCTATATTAGCCATATTACAGCTCTGTATAAGTCTATAGTAGCTCTATTACAGCTCTGTATAAGTCTATAATTACCCTATTATAGCTCTGTATAAGTCTATAATTACCCTATTATAGCTCTGTATAAGTCTATAGTTGCACTATTATATATCTATATAAGTCTATAGTAGCCCTATTACAGCTCTGTATACGTCTACAGTAGCTCTATTACAGCTCTGTATAAGTCTATTATTACCCTATTATAGCTCTGTATAAGTCTATAGTAGCCCTATTATATATCTATATAAGTCTATAGTAGCCCTATTACAGCTCTGTATAAGTCTATAGTTGCCCTATTAGATCTCCATATAAGTCTATAGCAGCCCTATTACAGCTCTGTATAAATCTATAGTTGCCCTATCACAGCTCTGAATGTCTATAGTTGCACTATTACAGCTCTGTATAAGTCTATAGTAGCTCTATTACAGCTCTATATAAGTCTATAGTTGCCCTGTCACAGCTCCGTACAGCTTGCACAGACTCATAATAAGGCCATCAACAAGAGGCCGCATACCTGAAGATCCTATTTGGATATTCCGGCTTAGGCGGGCTTTGCACACTACGACATCGCAGGTGCGATGTCGGTGGGGTCAAATTGAAAATGACGTACTTCCAGCATCGCATGCGACGTCGTAGTGTGTAAAGGCTCGATGATACGATTAACGAGCGCAAAAGCGTCGTAATCGTATCATCGGTGCAGCGTCGGTGTAATCCATGATTACGCTGACGCGACGGTCCGATGTTGTTCCTCGTTCCTGCGGCAGCACACATCGCTGTGTGTGAAGCCGCAGGAGCGAGGAACATCTCCTACCGGCGTCACTGCGGCTTCCGTAGGATATGTGGACGGAAGAAGGTGGGCGGGATGTTTACATCCCGCTCATCTCCACCCCTCTGCTCCTATTGGCCGCCTGCCGTGTGACGTCACAGTGACGCCATACGACCCGCCCCCTTAATAAGGAGGCGGGTCGCCGGCCAGAGCGACGGTCGCAGGACAGGTGAGTCCATGTGAAGCTGCCGTAGCGATAATGTTCGCTACGGCAGTTATCACAAGGATATCGCAGTTGCGACGGGGGCGGGGACTATCGCGCTCGGCATCGCAGCATCGGCTTGCGATGTCGTAGTGTGCAAAGTGCCCCTTAGTGTGTACTTTCAGCACATTCCAGTGCAGATTTCCCATGTGGATTGAATTGTATGGAAACTTTTCCTTTCCTCCATGTCAGTGCCCGTCCACAGAGGACCAGGCTGTGCTGCCGCTAGACCCTCAGCTCTGCTATGCTTCCAGTAAAGGTCTAACAAATTGCTTGTTTAATGCGGGAAGACATGTAGAAGGGAGATGTGGCTGGTGGAAGCTGCTCGCCGGAGCCTCACTCCATGCTGAGGTATGCCCTACAATAAACAGAACAAGCTATGGACTCCGTAATAGTGATATACTAGAAAAATGTTCAATTTACTAGCAATGGGGAATAATAGCCTGGTGCGCTCTACGACTGTTATAAAGAGGGATTTGGGAGGACCGGCACGCTTACACGACCCGCCGCCTGTTATTTTCACAGTTTTGGATGCAGGAGTAGCATTATTTGAAATGCATGGATATCACCTTCACTGTTGAGAGAAGACAAATGATGTTTCTGAATGTCTTGTCACTTGTCAATTTTACCCGCTAATTTATCAGTCCTTTCCCTGCGGATTTATCTACAATAACAATTCATGTTACACGGGCGGCTGGGTTAAATGCTATTTGTTCCAAACCCATGTACACGTTTGTCAGTTCCATTACTTTATTGAAATATGGACTGATGATATTAAAGTGGAATTTACAAAGCTTTTCCCCCAAATATCATTTTATCTTCCCTAGTAAAATATGTGAAAATGATTTAAAGGGGCGGGAGGTTTGTGACCAGAACCGCATGGGATAGGGAAGGAGCCTAAGAAGCCAAGGAACCAGCTCAAATCAGCTAAACATAAGAACATGAAGGAACATGGAAGAAGCAAAGAAGACATAACATTTTGGTGCAATGTGGAGTTGTGCAGGAATTTTGTGACACTTGCCATGACCACAGCACTTTGGATCAACTCCACTAAAATAAGTGGCGCGGGGGGGGGGGGGGGGGGGGGCGCCGTGCCAGGACGAGGGGCGTGTATGTACCTGGCCAAATCATGACATCTGCCAGCGTCCTCTACAACAGAAATGCTACAAGTGGAATGGCATGCTTGTCAGGGCACAGAGGTGCGCGCTACTTGCTTAAAGTGCCAGATTAATGAAATGGTGTGCGCTTCTTAATGAACCCAGTGCTGTGTACTCTAAGGGTACAGGTCCACTCTCAGTGTTTGCAGCGTTTTGGATGTAGCGTGTTTTCACTGCATCCAAAACGCTGCGTTGTATAGTACAAGCATAGTTGATGGGATTATAGAAATCTCCTGCCCAGTGTGTTGGGGCTGTCCACAGCGAAAACTGACCTCTGGTGCGGCTTTCCGAGCTGATGTAGCCCAGCTATAGGCTGCCAATAACTGCTTATTACCCCGATTTGCCAACGCACCAGGGCAAATCGGGAAGAGCCGGGTACAGTCCCAGAACTGTCGCATCTAATGTATGCGGCAATTCTGGGCAGCTGCCAGCTGATATTGTTAGGCTGGGGGGCTCCCCATAACGTGGAGCTCCCCATCCTGAGAATACCAGCCTTCAGCCGTATGGCTTTATCTGGCTGGTTTTAAAATTGGGGGGGACCGCACGCTGTTTTTTTTAATAATTTAATTATTTATTTCACTGCACAGTATAGACACGCCCACCGGCTGCTGTGATTGGGTGCAGTGAGACACCTGTCACACAGCGTGGGGGCGTGTCTCACTGCAACCAATCATAGGCGCCGGTAGGCGGGAAAGCAGGGAATACGAGATTGTTTAATGGGCGGCCGCCTTTTTCAAAATAGTAAAAGCCGCCGCAGCAGTGTGAATGCCGTGCAGTGCCGCGCCGGTGATCGGGGATCGGTGAGTATGAGAGAGGGGGTAAGAGGGATAGACTGACATAGACAGAGAGAGAGGGACAGAGATAGTGACCGACTGACAGAGATTAGTGAATGACAGACATTGTGAGGCGCTTCAGAACGCAGCTTTTCAGCTGCGCTCTGAAGCGGACCTTTTTTAAGCTGCGGTGCAGAGCGCACACCTGCGCACATAGCATCAGACATCAAAATCGTATGAGGGATGTCACACGTTTCAATTGACTAGGTTCGTGCAACAAAACGTTCAATTCTAGACAAAGATACGATGTGTTTGCGATCAACGGTTTTGCGTTCAATCCTGATCGCACGTAGATGTCACATGCAGATACCTCACAAAGGATGCCGGATGTGCGTCACTTACAACTTGACCCCAACGACGGATTGTGAGATATATTGAAGCGTGTAAAGCGGGCTTTAGACCCATAAACTGACATATTTGGTGCTATTCTTCCAGACACTCTAGAAATTGATCTTCTCACTGTGTGCACTACATTCATGAGCCAAAATCTCTATCCCCAAACTCTTCAAGGGATGCCATAGCTAGAATACATTTTTCTCTTTTTAGAGCTAGACTGATGTCTCCAAGTCGTGAAGCAAAAACTCTACCAAGCTGGAATCAATTTGTTAGGTATTGGCGGACTTGTCCTTTATTACCCTGACTTACGGTAGAGAATGTAACATATTCCCTAAGGCAGTGAGGGACCATTATATTCATTAAGTGGAGCTAAGTCAGAGCTAAGAAAGGTACCATATTCACTGCAACTTAGTGAGTGAATGGAACCTCCCTCCAGACTCTCAAAACCTAGATCAAACAACACATTACCAAACACATTAAGTAAAATAACTGGGAAACAATTCCTCATGGATTTCTCCAGAAGCTGTGAATGTGTTGATGATATTATATACTTTGGATGTGGGATATTCAAAGTCCTTCCAAGTTTAAGAGGAGGATCCTTTTTTTTAATTTAGAAGTTGTTCACAGATTGGTGACTCTCTGACCATATTTGCTTCTGAGAGACTCTGCCTCTCTACTTGTTCTTTTTATACAGTCTTGTGACTTATTTGAAAATTGACACTACAGCTGTTTTTCACTAGTACCACTTATGTTTCCAACCTTTTGTTACACTTGTCCTAATTTTTTTTAGATGTGTTTCTGCCATTAATTTCTAAATGAGAGTTTTCTTTAAATAGAATTAAAAAATGTCTAATGTTCAACTATTGATCTATGTTCTATTGTTAATAAAAAATGGCTATAAGTGATTTCTAAATCACTGCATTATTTATTTTCTACATATTTTACACTGCGTCGCAACCTTTTTTATTAGGTTGTAAAAAAAGGGGTTATCCATGACTATTTTATTTTTCTAATATATGACTAAGAAGGAACAAGCAGGCAGTTCCTTACTACCTACTGTATATGTTCTGCATGGCACTGGCTCAGAGTGGTCACGGACAGCTCTTGTCGGCGACTCTGCTGCTGCACATCAATAGAAAAGCTCTTCCACTTATGGGCTGCTCTGTCAGTGTGGCGTGACTGCTGACATCATACTGATTGACAGCAGTCACACCCTGTCAACAGAACACAGCGTAAGATGCTCGCCGACTGAGGTAATTTGTGACTACTCCTGCTGGTAGTTCTTTGTATTGGGCAAAACAGGCAGGAAGTTAGTACTCCCTGTCTATTATTTTTTTTACTTTGGGCCTAAAAGCTAAGAAAAAGTCTTGGACAACCTCCTTAAGGTATTTAATATGAAGAAACACTCTCCATTTGAGCCATGATGTCATAAAGAGGTTTTTACAAACATCTACGCATCTGGCATCATGCCTGCTAACTTCTCTGATGCCTGTGATCAGCGCAGGCAGACTCGGGCGTCGATCCACAGGCTTGTAGTTCATAGGCAGGCTAGCAAGAGTTAATTTCTGCTGGGCTGCTTGTAAGTCTCCTTTGATCACATGCTGTGGGGGAGCCAGTGACAGTTGTTCCCCTCTTTTATATTCTGGCTGGACACTTCCTTTAATGCCAGCTATAGCTTCTCTATACCGGTCTAGTAAGGTGTTATGATCCAGGCTTACTGGTGGTTGTAATGCATTATCGCTGTGTGCGGTTGTGGTGTTAACACTTGTTATACTTTTGTAGCTGCCTTGCTTCTCTTGCTTTTCTCCTCAGTTTCTTACTGTTTGTTCCTGAGAGTTTGCAGTGTGGCTGAGTTTTGTTTTTTCCCTGTCTGTCTAAATCTGTGTCTTCATTACAATTCTGCCCCTTCCTTCCCTGGGGGTGGGGGGGAGAGAACAGATTAGCTCTGAGCAGGAAAATAGCCAGGCACGGGACTCCGGCATCTTCACCCTCAGGGGTAATCTGGAGGTTAGGAATAGCCTCGGGTCCCCTAGCATGAAGGACAGCATAGGAGCCCCCTGCCCCTCGCTATCCTGTAATCACATCGTGACACATGATTGTAGTAGTTATACTGACATGAAGATGACATGACCCACTCAACAAATCTACATACAGCACAAAACTGGTGCATGTAGAGTACACCTGATAATAATGTAGCACACCAGTCTGTACTACTATTACAATAAAAAAAGGTTTCATATTACAAAAATCTTCATGTAATACAACGCAAAACGCGTCTTCAGAAACCAAACACTACGAATATACAATTATATATACTTGTGTAGAGTCATTTTACATTTTAAGTATATTGTAATGCCAGTATATGTTGAATATCATCTCTCCTTTTGTAGGGGATCTATATGTCAATGAATTCTCTCACTTTTGTATGCAATGTTTGCTCTAAACTTATAATGGCCGATTGACCAGTGGTGTGCATTGTCATAAACTAACTATGGTATATGGGTTTCTCAGGTTAGCCCAAAGTCAATGGAAATTTTACAACTTAGATCATTTCAAGTGAAAACCCAAAGTTCCAACTTTTCTCAACAATACCCATGTTTTCTCCAGCTCAGCACTTACAGTACACACCAAAAGTTTGGACACACCTTCTCATTCAAAGAGTTTTCTTTATTTTCATGACTCTAAAAATTGTAGATTCCCATTGAAGGCATCAAAACTATGAAGTAACACATGTGGAATGAAATACTTAAAAAAAAGTGTGAAACAACTGAAAATATGTCTTATATTCTAGGTTCTTCAAAGTAGCCACCTTTTGCTATGATTACTGCTTTGCACACGCTTGTCATTGTCCTGATGATCTTCAAGAAGTAGTCCCCAGAAATGGTCTTCCAACAGTCTTGAAGGAGTTCCCAGAGATGCTTAGCACTTGTTGGCCCTTTTGCCTTCACTCTGCGGTCCAGCTCACCCCAAACCATCTCAATTGGGTTCAGGTCTGGTGACTGTGGAGGTCAGGTCATCTGGCGTAGCACCTCATCTCTCTCCTTCTTAGTCAAATAGCCCTTACACAGCCTGGAGCTGTGTTTGGGGTCATTGTCCTGTTGAAAAATAAATGATGGTCCAACTAAACGCAAACCGGATGGAATAGCACGCCGCTGCAAGATGCTGTGGTAGCCATGCTGGTTCTGTATCACTGGTCTAATGTCCATTCCTTGTGTTCTTTAGCCCAAACAAGTCTCTTCTGCTTGTTGCCTGTCCTTAGCAGTGGTTTCCTAGCAGCTATTTTACCATGAAGGCCTGCTGCACAAAGTCTTCTCTTAAGGGCTAAGCCACACGGCGAGAAAATCGGTGCGAGTGGAGTGCGATAAAACATCGCATTCCACTCGGACCAATTCTAGCCTGTGTGTCAGCACACATGGGCGATTATTTTCTCAGCCCTAATCGGACCGAGAAAACAATCGCAGCATGCTGCGATTGTAATCCGAGACTCTTTCTCTCGCACCCATTTAAGTGAATGGGGCGAGAGAAAAATCGCACTGCACTCGCGGTACTGCTAGTGCAGTGCGAGAATGGCTATAGCTGACTACGCAGGAGAGAGGGAGAGAAATCCCTCCCTCCCCTCCTGAGTGCCGGCCCGCCCCCCGCAGCTGAGGTCTGCTCGCACGAACGGACCTCAGTTGCAAGGACACAAGCATGAGACTCGGCTCTGCTGTACTGCCAGCACGAGCCGAGTCTCATGCAAGGGGATCGCAGTAGTGCCCGTGTGGCCCCAGCCTAATAGTTGTTCTACAGATGAGAAGGTGTGTCCAAACGTTTGGTCTATACTGTACATATTGATGTTCTTCTCCAGAGGGTAACTGTGGCCAGACATCCTAAATCCACACAATCCCAAGAGATTGCCTAAAATTTCTAAGATATAAACAACTCTTCCCTAAATAGTTTTTCCAAGACTGTTGCTTTCAATATTTGAAGAATATTTATATACTGTTGTGGCTAATTATATATGCTGAGACATATAAAGCGTAAATGTAGTTTGTCTGTTAGGCTGCTTTCACACATCCGGTTTTTGCAGTGCGGCACAATCCGGCTCAAAAACCTATGCAACGGATGCGGCGAAAAACACGGATCCGTTGCATAAGTTTTTCCATGCGGCCCGTCCGTTTTTTGACGGATGCGGCTTGATACTGAGCATGCTCAGTTCAAAAAACCACATCCGGTGGCCAGATGCGGTTTCTGCCGCAGGACGCCGCATCCGGCGTCCATAGGCTTGTATTGTAAGTCGTGCCGTATTGCACCGGATCCGGCGCGATGCGTTTTTTTCGCCGCAGACAAAAACATTCACTTGAACGTTTCATCCAGCCGCCGCATGGGCTAAATATGTTGAATCTGTCAAAAAACGGACGCAACGCAAGCCCATGAGGCACAATACGGCACTAATAAAAGTCTATGTGGAAAAACCGCACGCGGCGGTAAAAAAAACAGATGTGGTTTTCCCGCAAAGTGCCGTAGTGTGCCGCACAGCAAAAACCGGATGTGTGAAAGCAGCCTTAATAGTACACAGGAATAAAGGAAACTTTGTAAAATATCGTATTAGAGCAATCTGCTGCTGTCTCCTCCTGGACTGGTCTTTGTTCTCCGTTCCTGGTATAATCTGTCTTCAGCGAATATAGACTTTCCTATTGCTGACATGGGAGATGACAGTTTCTGCTCATAAAATTCTTTGGAGAGGGGGGAGGGGGGAGATGGAGCTGGCGGCAGACCCAGACATTCTGCTGGAAGTCCTCGTGAAGTGACAGCTTCTCTTTAAGGTCTCTATTCACATTTCAGTCTGTTGCTGGATTATTCAGTTAATGATTGTATTACTAGCACAGGTTAGTGCTCATTGCCTGCTCCTACATGTTCAGCCATACCAGGTGAGAAAGGCACTTTCTGGGAATATTCTTTCAACAAAAGATCTAAGTCAAGTAAATCTCTCTTTGAATAAAAGATCTTTTAGCCCCAAAAATTAAACATGGTCGACTTACGTTCAAACAATGACGGACTATGACTTGGAGGCGAAAACAAATCGCTCACTCTTAAAGGGATTGTCCCATGAACAAAGTATACTTTAAATAATAGATCTTGGGAGTAATAGGTTCTGCAAGTTGATGGGTTAAAAGAAAATCTTCCTGTGCTGAGATAATCTTATATATATGGATAATCAACAAGATCAGAAGAAGGCGACACAGTCCATAGTATAACCAGAAAGTCTTGCTTTATTCCAAAAGGTGCATTTAAAAAGTGGCAGAGGAGCCGGGTGCAGGCCCTCTACGGACGACGGCCGTTTCACGCCTGCTAGCGCGTCTACAAGTCCTTCTATGTGGACCCGTAGAAGCACTAGCACGTGCGAAACGGCCGTCGTCCGTAGAGGGCCTGCACCCGGCTCCTCTGCCACTTTTTAAATGCACTTTTTAGAATAAAGCAAGACTTTCTGGTTATACCATGGACTGTGCCGCTTCTTCTGATCTTGTAGATTATCCATTGGTAACTAGTTTCCTTTGTAAGACGTGCACCCTCAACTAGTCTTTTACCTGGAGGACCTGAGTGGACTTTTTCCTTCCCAGCACATGTTAAGGTATAGTGCAGTGGAGCAGGGCAAATTCTTTCTATTTGTACTAATCATATATATATATATATATATATATATATATATATATATATATGCCCCTGCTGTGTACTGTGTAATGGCCGTGTCTGACCGTAAAGGTCTGATCATACAACAACTCTTGGGCAGGGGAGGTCGTAAAAAACTATACAGGACAGGATCACTGCTGAATCTATCTGTGAGGTAAAATATGTTTTACCTCACAGAAACCAGCAGCTGTGATACCATGCTGTCCTGTCTGTATATTCTCTGTTGTTTCTTTGCCTGCCCAATAAATGCATGAGCAGGCCATGTCCCTGTCAGACTTGGACATTACACATTACATATCAGGGATACATATACAGTGTGTCCACCCATATCCTGTCCACCGCCATTAACCACCACCAGCGCCACTGCTGTATGAAATGTGTCGATTTGTATTGAATTAATGATGCCCTACAACTTTGTAATTCACTTTTTTTCTCTATCTCGTTCTGTTTCCGAGATAAAAATGCTAACTTTGTTGTTTTCCACCAGGTGGCGCTATAGGTGGTTTCATTGCGTAGCGCATGGCTACTTTACTATACCTAGACACCACTTCTATGCCTATAGCTGCCGCCGTTCTCAAGTTAATGGCGGTGGGCAGGATATGGGTGGACACACTGTATATGATTATCTCAGCACAGGGACATTTTTTTAACACATTCGATCATGGAACATATTATTATTGCAAGATCTATTGGGTAAAATGTACTTTGTTCGTGGGGAAAGCCCCTTTAAGTTTTCTCCACATGTTTTGGTTGAAATGGTTATTTTGACCACCTTTATTCTAATATTTATAGAGGCCTTTAGAAATGAACTTCGATGGATATGTTTATATAAATGCTATTAAAGTCTTGTTTAATCTAATGAAGCTGCGGAGCGATCAGCCAATGTCATAATCCTACTTAAATGAATTAAAATTATTAAAATTCAATCACCTGCAGGCAAAATGCTAGCTACATCACAAAAAGGGCAGCGTTTTCTCTTCGGAAGCAGTTACTGACATAAGCACTTTGGACCCTGTTCCAAAATCCGATGAGGCTTGCAGATAAAGAAACCTTTGCAGAAAAGCTGGAGCTGCAAGTATCACTACAACCATCCGTCTCAGGGACCCGAAATCATATTCAAGGGTAAGAACAGAGGTCTGAGGATGAATGTGGAGATGAACCTGTGGAGGAACCTGGTCATTGTCACCTGGAAGAATGGAAAAAGTTATTCTCTTCTAACTGATAAAGTTTAGATCCATTTCTTTACTGACGACTACTGTACAAAAATATATCCCTTTACTGATATTGCTTATACAGTAGCTTCTCCAATGTGTCAAAACCTAAAAATGACAACCAAAAGTAGGTCATACACCCATTGAGTCCCCCCATGCCACAGCAAGACATTTATCGCAACCTCAGATCCTCACAAGATCTCCTTCTCTACTCCTGTCTTATCTACTCCTCTCACAATCTCATACAAGATTTCTCCTGTGCCTCCCCCATACTCTGGAACGCTCTACCCCAGCATATCAGACTCTCACCTACCATGAAAAGCTTCAAGAGGAACCTGAAGACCAACCTCTTCCAACAAGCCTACAACCTACAATAACCCTCAGTCCAGTACACCACTGCGCAACTAGCTCTGTCCTCACCTATTGTACCATCACCCATTCCCTGTAGACTGTGAGCCCTCGCGGGCAGGGTCCTCTCTCCTCCTATACCAGTCTGTTTTGTACTGTTAATGATTGTTGTACTAGTTTTCATGTATACCCTCTCACTTGTAAAGCGCCATGGAATTAATGGTGCAATAATAATAATAATAATAATAATAAAGAATTTATATATGCTAAACTCTCACTAATAGAAATCTATACATTATTCCTAGGCTCGCTAATTAATCTGAGCACAGCTCCTACACAAGGTTAGATTCTGAGCAGTCTTGTTTGGACTCCCTAAAGGCCCCGTCACACACGAGATCGCTAACGAGATCGTTGTTGCGTCACCATTTCTGTGACGCAGCAGCGATCTCGTTCATTGTGACACCTACCAGCGATCAGGCCCCTGCTGTGAGATCGCTAGTCGTTGCTGAAGGGTACAGACCAGGTGATGTCCTTTTGGGCAGGACGCATTGCTGTGTTTGACACCTAACAATGACCTCCTATACAGGTCGCTCATCGTTATACAGGTCGCTCATCGTTATACAGGTCGCTCATCGTTATACAGGTCACTCATCGTTATACAGGTCGCTCATCGTTATACAGGTCGCTCATCGTTATACAGGTCGCTCATCGGTATACAGGTCGCTCATCGTTATACAGGTCGCTCATCGTTATACAGGTCGCTCATCGTTATACAGGTCGCTCATCGTTATACAGGTCACACATCGTTAGACAGGTCGCTCATCGTTATACAGGTCGCTCATCGTTATACAGGTCAATCATCGTTATACAGGTCACTCATCGTTATACAGGTCGCTCATCGTTATACAGGTCGCTCATCGTTATACAGGTCGCTCATCGTTATACAGGTCGCTCATCGTTATACAGGTCGCTCATCGTTATACAGGTCGCTCATCGTTATACAGGTCGCTCATCGTTATACAGGTCGCTCATCGTTATACAGGTCGCTCATCGTTATACAGGTCGCTCATCGTTATACAGGTCGCTCATCGTTATACAGGTCGCTCATCGTTATACAGGTCACTCATCGTTATACAGGTCACTCATCGTTATACAGGTCGCTCATCGTTATACAGGTCGCTCATCGTTATACAGGTCGCTCATCGTTATACAGGTCAATCATCGTTATACAGGTCACACATCGTTATACAGGTCGCTCATCGTTATACAGGTCGCTCATCGTTATACAGGTCGCTCATCGTTATACAGGTCGCTCATCGTTATACAGGTCGCTCATCGTTATACAGGTCGCTCATCGTTATACAGGTCGCTCATCGTTATACAGGTCGCTCATCGTTATACAGGTCGCTCATCGTTATACAGGTCAATCATCGTTATACAGGTCACACATCGTTATACAGGTCGCTCATCGTTATACAGGTCGCTCATCGTTATACAGGTCGCTCATCGTTATACAGGTCGCTCATCATTACTGCATCGTTGGTAAGGTCTGACTGTGTGACATCTCACCAGCGACCTCCCAGTGACTTACCAGCGATCCTTATCAGGTCGCACCATTTTCGGGATCGCTGGTAAGTCGTTAAATGTGACGGGGGCTTAAGTCTCAAGACATCAAGAAACTGGTGAGCAAATACTGAGACCCAATACATTACTTTACTCAATGGTAGGCACTTATTTTATTTTGTAGTTTTATTGACAAGCAAGCAATTATAAGCTAATCTGGGTATCGGGGTCATTTTGTTAAAATTTTTAAAGATGAAATATACATTCCTTCTTAAAGGGTTTTTCCAGGTTCAGGGAGAATTTAGGCTATATTTTATAGTGTAAAGGGGTTGTCCACTACTACGACAACCCTTTTTGATTCCACATGTTTCCCCCATGCAAAATAATTAAGACTATACTCACCTCCCGTGCCGGCATCCTTCCAGCAATGTCTGGACTAGCAGCGTCGGGGCTCATATGGGATTGTGATGTCATGCAAGCGCCATGTCTAATCAGTGCATGACATCCCAACCCAACTTGAGCCCTGGCACCGCGAGTCTGGACACCACTGGAAGGGCGCTGGTACAGGAGGTGAGTATAGGCTTTATTATTTTACCTGGGGGAAACATGTGGAACAAGAAAGGGTTGTCTTACTAGTGGATAGTCGCTATAAGACATCTCATCATAAATCCCTCTGTAACTTAATTTTGGTGTAAATATTGATTTTGATCATTAATTACCAACTGATGGTTATTCAACAGAGCAAACTGATACTCTAATGCTCTTAAAAAATAAAAAACACACAAGAAAAATGCTGCCAGCTTGCTCAGCCACCTGCTGGTAATTTTTGTATAGAAGCTGTCATGCAAATAATGCTGCCACCAATCAGTGGAATCAGCAGTCATTGATGGGAATTGCTGTGTTGGGCAACAGAAGATTGAGGAGGAAAAAAGTGTTTTTGAAAGGGAACCTGTGATAGGGAAGTGCCTGTCAATCATCTGGAGCAGGGCGGAGAGAAGCTTGATGTGATGTCACCGGAGCGGGGAACAGCAGTTTGCAATAGCGCCTCTCACAGGCACTATTGCCAACATAAGGTATTTGAGAGAAACATTGTTTGTCACAGCTCAGCGCGTCTCCTGCTTGCAGACTTGGTGCAATAGTCTAAAGTAAGCCATACACAAGTGGGCTACCAGAGGGGAAAACTGCAGCGTAGCCTAATGCATGTCATACACAAGTGGGCTACCAGAGGGGAAAACTGCAGCGTAGCCTAATGCACGCCATACACAAGTGGGCTACCAGAGAGGAAAACTGCAGCGTAGCCTAATGCACGCCATACACAAGTGGGCTACCAGAGGGGAAAACGGCAGCGTAGCCTAATGCACGCCATACACATAAGTTCTTATCCTAATAGCTATTTGCCCTATACCCATCAATGTGACCTCCTGGAACAGCTCATCATAAAACAGATTTCTGGAAAATTAGTCATAAATACTAAATTGTCAAATTCCACCAAAGTGTTAATATAAACAGCCCCAAACCTCGGCTGTCAATGTTCAGAAAGCTGATCAGCGCTGCCGGAACGTTCTGCCCAGTTGTCGATAGCAAACAAGAAGTTTCTTTGTGTTTTGTAATCATTCGCCTCCGATCCATAAAATCATTTTGGAACAATTGTGGAATGATCTAACGGCCGAACAATCGGCTAATGCAGAATTTGGTCATTCTTTATGTTGAAAACTTTGGCCCGCAGTCCCATTGTTTATTGATGGAGTCATCCGCCAGGAAAAGGGAGCCATTCTTGGCCGTCAGCTTCACGCACCAGCAGGCTCACGAAAGTACACTAAACCGTAGAAGACAAAGCACAATAAAGAATAAATGGGCCTTAGACGCACAGTTCTAGCTCCGCCACTTGGACTTTAATATCTGGATATGAGGAATCATTCTGAGAACACCAGTATGGCGCCATAAAATACCACTGCCTCATTATTCCCGGGCTCCTCAATCTTCTTTGTTTTAAAGAGCCAAATAAACGTGGGTCAAATTATTCTGGCAATGCCGTAGATCAAAAATCCCATTGTCAGGTAAAGCATCCTACAGACTTTTACTACAGGTGATATATGGGGTCCATGAAACACTCATTCTCCTTCTGTCGTAGCTGGACAAACCTCTGCAGCCAGGTAGCCAATGGCCGCATAAATCTGAGATCGACCCCTACTCTATGGTTTGTCTATGACCATTTTTGCTGGAAATTCAGTTTTCAAAGTGATTACAAAGTGGTCTAACTGGCTCTAGCGTCAGCAGTATTGTATTCATTCCTGCCTTACTTACACCATGTTTTCCCGAAAATAAGCCCTAGAGTATTTTTTTTTTTTCAGAGCAAAAAATAAAACAAGATTTTTGGGGAAACACATGACAGTACCAACACTAACAAAATAGACCATACTACTACTATGTGTACATGTTAAAGGGAACCTGTCAGGTCCAATATACACCTAGAACCACGAGCAGTTCTGGGTGTATATTGCTATTCCACAGGGGCGTACTAACATGCTAATGGGCGCGACTGGCCAGGGAACTAACCTTCAGAAATCCTTTTTCTAAAGATCTCTTTATCTATGCTAGTGTATACAGGCACGGTTAGGCAGGGGTTAACAATATGCACCTAGAACTGCTCGTGGCTCTGGATGCATATTGCACCTGACAGGTTCCCTTTAAACCCCACGTCACCTCCCATCTATTTCCTGCTCCAGGGAAACATGGGTAAGAGGTGACGTGGGGTCATCTGGCCAGCGCTTGCGCAGAACGGTGGAGGCAGAGGGGAAAGCACGGGCACGAGATTATGGGCGGGTACTTGCTGATGACAATCACAGCGCCGCCCATAATCTCTTGCCTGCGCACACGTCACCAGCGGTCACACTGTGCTCAGTCCCGTGAGACTGGCACTGGGCATGCGCGGGGACCACTGGAGCACTGGGCAGCGTTATCAGCTATGGAAAGGAGCGATGGGGGACGGCATAAAGGACCAGGAGGGAGAATAACGGACGCCAGAAAGCCCGCCCCCGTGACTATAAAAAAAGATTTGCATAGGAAAAGGTAAGACTTTATAAAGTCTTTATTTTGGTCTCACATGGGGCACAATAACAACAGGAACATTGCTAGAATGCAGCCCAGGAGCTGCAGAGGGGAATCTTTTAGGTTTTAGGGGAAATTTCTGCTGACAGGTTCCCTTTAGGCTATGTGCCCACGGGCGCTCATACCTGCGGATGTATCTGCAGGTACGAGCGCATGTTTCCCGCAGCTGCTCGCCGGCGTCCGCAGCTATTTTTAGCTGCGAGATTCCAGCGGAATAGCTGCAGGAAACCTGCGGACATTCATGCAAATTCCCTGCGGACGTCCCGGCCTCTATCTCCATAGCGGAGGGCCGGGACATCCGCAGGTAATTCTGCATGAACAATTGACATGCAATTATACGTGCGGATGCGGACATCCGCAGCATGTTCGGCAGCCGCACTTTCCGCAGCATGGACACAGCACTCCCCATGTCCAATAGGATAACATGGGGAGTGACTGTACATGCTAAAACCTGCGGATTTATCTGGAAAATCCAGAAAAATCCGCAGGTTTTCCGCGGCAAAATCCGCAGAAACAAGCTCCCGTGGGCACATGGCTTTAAGCATTTCTAGCAGAATTTTCTGCACCAAAAACCAGAGTTGGGAAGAAAAATGCTGTTTAAAATAAGCACATTTTTTAAGAGTCTTTATGTGCATCCTTGTTGCGTTTTTACCTACATTTTGTTCCCTGTTCATTTAAATGGGTGAAAATGGTGCAGAAACGTCAAGGCTGTGTGCACATGTTGCAGATTTGTCTCAAAACATGAAGGGTTTCCTGATGCTAACAAAGTGAATGAGAATCCTGACGTCTCGTGCACATGATAAAGGTTCTTCCTTTGCAGATTTGGTGCTGATATAAATCTTCATCCTGTCAATTCCTTCCGGTTTTTGCTGCAGATTTCACCCATACTAATGAGAAGGGAAAAATCTGCACCAAAACCACAAGAAAAAAAACACATCTAAAATGCATGTGTTTTCTTCTGCCTTTTTACTCCCAAGGAATTTAGGTTTTTTATTACAATAACTACATAGTGGTTGATCAGATTATTTAAAGGGACTCCTTCACCTGATCCACAGGCAGCATGGATCATAGTCAGGCAGCATGGATCATAGTCAGGCAGCATGGATCATAGTCAGGCAGCATGGATCATAGTCAGGCAGCATGGATCATAGTCAGGCAGCATGGATCATAGTCAGGCAGCATGGATCATAGTCAGGCAGCATGGATCATAGTCAGGCAGCATGGATCATAGTCCGCAGCACGACTGCAGCCAGCTGCATCAATGTTTCAGAGACAATACACTTCAAAGATCTGGCAGGCGCATATAGGAATAGATGAGACTAGTCCCCTGCTGCCCCCGGCCGGTATTTGCTGCAGGTGACACATATGGAACAGACCTGTCAATCACCTGTAGCAGCGCTGGGAGAACCTGGATATTTAAAGTATATTTTCTTTGAAAAGTCAGAGCATTTCAGTTTCTGGCTGCGAATTTACGCCCATTCCGATTCTTGCAGCCCGAGGTTAAAGCAGCATGAATCAGGTGACACGTCCTCTGTCATGATATACATTTCTCCCTAATAAATGGTCCTTACAGTGTTTAGAGAAACATGAATTATTCTGCTAGCTAATGACAACCTGCTTTATCTATTTTAATTTTCCCCACTATCATTTGTCCAGCCAAAAAGCCCCCATAAACATTAAGTAAATGGCAGCGCGACCCACCATCCATCCACTGTGTAGGAGGGGACTGTCGATCCGCCTCTGTCAGATGTAGGCGAGAAAGAAGGATCGGGAGTTTGTGACTGTGTGTCTGGCCCATAAGTGGCTTCCTCTCATCTCCCTATTACAAACTTGTACAAATTCATCTGAACCAAGGTGAATGTGTAGGGAGCCCAGACTCATCAGGGTGACCTAAATGGCCAATGTCAATCAAAAGGAACGATCACCGGCTGGTTCAGTTTGATAGTCGCTGGAAACACAGGTCGGCCATGTTGGATTTATGCAGGTGAGGATCAGCACTGGCTGCATAATCATCTGAAAAAACTCCAATATTAGCCAATGTAGTCTGTGATGTACTGTGCACAATCAATGGACAATCATTCCTTCTGCCATATTGATCTCACAGGAATGGGGGTCTTATGCTCAGCTTGTTTGGCCAACAGCTATCAGTGGTGCATAGCAGCTTATATCCATAATAGATCCTATCACAGGAGCGCTGTATAAGCAAACCACAGAATATTATGCTGTTCCCATCGAGCAGGTGGACACTCGGAAGGGTTCGACTTGTGTCCAAGTATTATGAAAGTCAATAGGAAACTTGAGCATTTTTCCGGAATATCTTCTATTGACTCAGTACAGAATTCAAGCACGTCTGTGCGTCCAATTGCTTGTTACAAATATTGAGCACCTGAGCATGGTAGTGCTCACTCATCACTAGTACTGTACCTGAGCATGGTAGTGCTCGCTTATCACTAGTACTGAGCACCCGAGCATGGTACTGCTCACTCATCACTAGTACTGAGCACCAGAGCATGGTAGTGCTCGCTCATCACTATTACAGAGCTCCTGAACATGGTAGTGCTCGCTCATCACTAGTACCAAGCACTCGAGCATGGTAGTGATCGCTCATCACTAGTACCAAGCACTCGAGCATGGTAGTGCTCGCTCATCACTAGTACCAAGCACTCGAGCATGGTAGTGATCGCTCATCACTAGAACAAAGCACCTGAGCATGGTAGTGCTCGCTTAGCACTATTACAGAGCACCTGAGCATGGTAGTGATCACTCATCACTAGTACCAAACACTCGAGCATGGTAGTGATCGCTCATCACTAGTACCGAGCACCTGAGCATGGTAGTGATCGCTCATCACTAGTACCGAGCACTCGAGCATGGTAGTGCTCACTCATCACTAGAACAAAGCACCTGAGCATGGTAGTGCTCACTTATCACTATTACAGAGCTCCTGAACATGGTAGTGCTCGCTCATCACTAGTACAGAGCACCTGAGCATGGTAGTGATCGCTCATCACTACAACAAAGCACCTGAGCATGGTAGTGCTCGCTTATCATTATTACAGAGCTCCTGAACATGGTAGTGCTCGCTCATCACTATTAATAACCTATCAATGAACCATGAATGCAGTTTTTTATACTAACCATATTACTGTAGGAACAATATCTACTTTTCATGATCACATCCACATTCCCCCATGTAAAATGATATTAACTCCTTATCTTCAGAAAAGTCAGCTGGACAGGTAACACTTATTATCCGCCTGCCACTGCACTGGGGTAAGGTAATGTGTGATAATAGCCATGCCTGTCTCCCCTACGTGTCTGCTAGAGCTATTATTAACCATTTTGAGACAGGTAACATGTGACCTGCTCCACGTGTATGTGTTATTGGGATAATTTCGGAGGGAGGACTGTGCTTTGTTCTTCATCACTGTGTACTTAGTCCCTTTTTTCCCCTAATGAGGCGTCTTCTTCTATGAAAGCCTCCAGTGCTGTTCTTGTTTGTCAGCATCAGATACTTCAGATACAGCATTGCAGAAGTAAAGAGGATTAGAGGGTATGATACTAATTGATTTTGATAGAACAAATAGCAGTTCTGTCACTTAAAAACACGACTTGACTTGTTTCAAAGAATCCACATTAACACCTCTTGATCTATGTCAAAGTGAAAAAATGTTTAATATTAAAAACGATGAAGCCTCACTACTGAACATCTCGGCTTTGATCTTAATTGGCTTCTGGTACTGCTAGTTAGATTTCAGTTGTTTGCCAGCTTTTAATATTACAGAAAACCAATCCTTCCCCCTTGAACAAGAACACGCCGGCAGAATTCTCGAAAATGGCTTCAATGCCTTTTAATGATGCTCGCGCCGAGTGCTTCGTTTGACTCACTCCGAGAAGTAAATGCTGCTTTGATTAATAAAAGCACTTTGTACAGACTGTTTCAAGAAGGGAAAAAAAGTCCTAAAACCTGAAATAACTGCATTTTTATTTTACAATTTCACTTTGAATAAGGGTACTTTCACACTTCCGTTTTTTTTTTTGGTGCAATCCGCTGTCTTGGGAATCAGCGGAATCCGTTAACGGATTCCGCTGATTCCCATAGACTTGCATTGATGACGGATTGTGCCAAAAGTACCTGCGTTGCTTCCATTGGCCGACGCTCCGTTGGTTCCGCCGAGCGGAAGCAACGCTGAATGTAACGTTATTTGCTTGCGTCAAAATGACGCCGACCAGCGGATTCCGTTGCCTCCGTTAAAATTTATAATGGCTCCCTATGGTAGCGGATTCCGTTGCAAAGTGCTTTACAATGGAATCCGCTGCTGGATTCTGCTAATTTCTACTGAGCATGCCCAGAATGAAAAAAATGAAAAAAAACCAGAGCCGACGCATTCCGTTAGACGGACGCCTAACGGACGCCAAACGGATGCAACGGGTCCGTTATTTCACAGGAATCAGCTAACGTATTCCTGTGAAATATCGGATCCGTTAAATCCGTTGACACCACAAAAATAACGGATGCGTCAAAACGACGCAGCAACGGACCCAGAGGATTTCGCCCAACGCAAGTGTGAAACTAGCCTAATACATACATGTGAGATGATTCCATCTGCGCAGTCTACAGCATTCTCCTATTAGACACAACTACTGTTAATAATATATAGCATTTTCCCTTCCGTATTGCCGCAAGTGCATTTTGAAACTTTGCAGGCAAAAACGATTCCCTGCTCCACTGAGCTCCTAATATTATTTTGTGCCGTAGGCCTGAGATTACAAAGCGAGTTGACACTGGGATCAGGACCAAGTTCTGCCATCTGAAAAGCAGCGGTCTACTTCTTGATGGGAAATATTTCACACGCCATAGCGAAAGAGCTTATTCATCATTTCTCTTAAATTACTAAATTAAATTCAGTCCTTTTGAGATGCTCTCTATGTACCATGACTGACCCGTCTGAGGCTGAACCACAGCCACGAAACTTGTAATAGCACTTTCCATCAAATCATCTCTACATCAGAGACTTTACAACTGCTCGACTAGATAAACTGCAGCACCATTGTCACGCTAGGTACGGGAAGGTACCAAGCACACGGCAAAAGGGAAGCCCTGTGTCTAGGGAGAGGGAAGACCGAACCTACCGCTGGTCCCTGGGGTCCCTCACCACCCTAGATAGGTTCCACACCTATGCTACGAGCCGGATACCTGACCCTAGGTGTCCCTAGTGCTAGGCCCTAAATAGGGAACGGATGGGATGAGCTCTTCATCAACCCCACTAAATAACTAAAGACACAAGAGGGTCACACAGGGGGAAAAGCATGGACTACTTATCATTAGATGAATCAGGTAGGAGTTCAGCAGCGAAACCAAAGAGGAGTACAAACCACCTGCCTGCAACCTCAGCTTGACGGAACTGAAAATATCACCAGCACAGTCCAAAGGAAGGAAGGGGTATATAAACACCAAGGGAATACTGACAATCAACAGCTGGGTGGAAGTCGAGCTCCTGCTGGATCCAAAATGGAGATGAATCCAGCAGAAAAGCTACCTATACCAATGAATACTGACAGCAGGAACAATGGAAAGTCAGAGAGCATTCTGCACAACCAGACGCTGTGACCTTCGATGGCCAGAAACCGCATGACTGTCTGTCACACCCGTGACAACCATCTCCTGTGGTCTCCAAACTTTGCCTGACTCCTAAACGGCAAATCTGAGATAGCTGGCCACCTGTCCCTATATTACTGCCTTCTAAACAGATTTGTTAAGTGAACCTGTCATGGAAAAAATGCTATTAACCTGAAGATATGGGGTTAATCTGCAGGTTAATAGTGTCCTAAAGCTGCCCGGCATCCGCACTTACAGCCCTGCTACCGGGAGGAAATTAGCTTTATTCTTCCCAGCAGCTTCGGGCTTTAAGTCAAAGAAGTGCTTCCAATATGGTTTCAGTTATCAATCTGTCTATCTGACTGTCAGTCAGTGCCGGTGGTGTAGTTACACACGACGCTCATTATGCGCAGAGCTGAAATTGTGCCTGCCGCTCCCCTGTGACTGAAAGCCTAAGGCTGCTGGGAAGAATATAGTTAATGTCCTACCAGTAGCCGGGCTCACAGTGTGGGCGCCGGGCAGCTTCACAACGCCATTAACCTGAAGAGATGGTTTAAATCTGCAGGTTAATAGTGTTCTGAAGCTTCCCAGTGTGCGCACTAAAGGCCCCGTCACACACAGAGATAAATCTTTGGCAGATCTGTGGTTGCAGTGAAATCATGGACATATTGTTCCATTTGTACACAGCCACAAACCTGGCACTGATTGTCCACAATTTCACTGCAACCACAGATCTGCCGGAGATTTATCTCTGTGTGTAAAGTGGCCTTTAGAGCTGCACCACCGGGAGGAAATGAACTTCATTCCTCCCGGCAGCCTTGGGCTTTCAGTCATAGAGGTGCTTCCAGTGTGGTTTCAGTCATTGATCTGTCTTGCTTGCTGTCAGTCAGTGTCAGGGTTACAGACGACACTCACTATGCACAGAGCTGAAAATGTGCCGGATGCTTCCCTGTGACTGAAAGCCTGCAGCTGCCAGGAAGAAAAAAAACTTAATTTGCGGACGCCGGGCGGTTTCACATCATTATTAACCTAGAGGTTAACTCCATTTATGCAAGTTAATGAATTAATATGCAAGCATTTGCTACATGACAGGTTCCCTTTTGAGGGTTATTCTGAAGTTGTCTCTTGAGCAGGAGGACGACCCTTATGGAAACGGTAATATGACAGGCTCTTTACATGCAGTAAGAAAAGGAATATACAGATGCTTCTGCTGCATTGCTGCTATAATAAGATGTCCAATGCAGATGATGGGGAAGAAAGAAAAGCAATTTATTAAATCAAAGCATTTCAAAGTTGAACCAAGTTCTTTGTCAGGAAAAAAAACGCAAACTGGATTGTGTTTTTTTCTGAAGATGGAGTTGGTTCAAGTCTGAGACATGTTGATTCAATAAACTGTTTCTTTCTTCATCTCCATTGAGCATGTTGTTATATCAGCAGTGCAGCAGATTTATCCGTATATTCCCTTCTTACTGCCTTTACCGTTGGATTTATTCCAGTATACGGAGCAGCAGCAGCTGGTGTATGTGCCCGGAGGAGCGGTGCCTGACACAACCCGCCAGGAGAGCACAGTCCTCGGGTAATGTCCTAGCGGGAGCTGCTTCTCACATTTTAGCTGTTGCACACGCTCTTTAATTGGGATCTTTGTTGTAGGGAATCCTTAATTTTTAGAAGAGTTCATTGACAATAAGCAGACAAATTATTCTTCTGCCCAAAAATCAGCTGTCATCGGTTTGGAAACGTAGAAGTAAGCGATTCATTTTCCTGCAACGCTGCCCAGGGGACATGAAGGGTTACATAGTATCCATTCACCTCAGTAGGGTGTCTGTATAAGGCCTCCGGTATGTGTTTGGCAGTTTTCTCATGTAGCTGAGACACATATACACGTAGACCTAAGTATTCCTATGATTTTAGACACACGTATTTGCGCATTGAACGTGTGTCCGTTCCATACTTACGTGTGTTTGTGTGTTTCTCACGCCGCCTCCATCGTTTGTGCGGCATGGGCAATTTCTTGCCCGTGTCGCACAATGTTGTAACTCCCCGTCACACGTACTTACCTTCCTAACAACGTCGCTGTGGGCGGCGAACATCCACTTCCTGAAGGGGGAGGGACGTTCGGCGTCACAGCGACGTCACACAGCGGCCGGCCAATAGAAGCGGAGGGGCGGAGATGAGCGGGACGTAAACATCCCACCCACCTCCTTCCTTCAGCATTGCCGGCAGGACGCAGGTAAGCTGTGTTCATCGTTCCCGGGGTGTCACACGGAGCGATGTGTGCTGCGCCGGGAACGATGAACAACAGGACGTGCGATTTTTAGAAAATGAGCGACGTGTCAGCGATGAACGAGAAGGTGAGTATTTCTGCTCGTTCATAGCTGTCACACGCTACAATATCACTAATGATGCCGGATGTGCATCACTTACGATGTGACCCCGCCGACATCTCGTTAGATATATCGTAGTGTGTAAAGCCCGCTTTAGACTCTCGTGAGAACTGCATTGCATCATCCGGTCCGGCTGCCAGCTCTCCTGACAGGAGCATGCAGCTGCATAAAAATACATAAAGCTGATACGCTCCTGTCAGGAGAGCTGGCAGCCGATCCGGGCAATGCGATGCGATCCTTGTGAGAGTCACACTCATGAGATGCGATCCTTGTAAGAGTCACACTCAAGTGTGACTCCAGCCCTCCAGCCTTATACTATGGAGCAGTACTGATCAGTGTCTTCTTTATCGCTCCATGCTGTGACTGGCAGCTTATATCAGACTTTGCACATACATTCAAGTCTACGGGTGCGTGTGAAACATCGGCCTGCAGTGTGATATACACAGAGATAGGCAATGTAGAAGTTGGGAGAAATGAATCTCTTCCCCTTCTCCGCACCTGTGCTCCAATCGTCACATGCGAGAAAATCGGAGCACAGTGATTAACACTCTGATCATGCTCGCAGCAGAGTCCGAGCCGAGTATCATTAGCATATCGCATCCAATGCCATACGCTAGTGTGACCCTGACCGCACGTAGTCAGAATTCCCTGATAAGTATATAAAAAGGATTTTTTGAACTAAAAACTCAAATATTAGCGACTCGAGCACAGCAAAAAAAAAAAAGTATTCAAAAATAACATTGGTGGCGCACTAATGGTTGAGGTAAAATTCTTCAGCTTTTATTATGAACATCTTTTAAAAATCCATACAGATGCACACGTCACCGCTGATTTTGAAACAAGTAGACTTGCTCTGGTAAGGCCGGGGTCACACGACGTATTAATCGGATGAGGGTTGTCCAATTGTTTTTATATGACAGCACTCGGGCCAATGTTATTCAATGAGGCAGTGCTGATCAAGGTGTCTTTTATTCTCATACTGAATAGGCATGAGAAAATAAATCACACCAGGCTATGATTTGACAAGGAAATCAAGCCACGGTATAGCATCCGATTTTTACGGCTACATTACCATACTGTAGTGTATGGCGCAGTCAATACTCTAAGTGGTTAAAGCAGATGAGGAAAAAAAAAAACGGATTGTACACGGATGACAAGTGAGAAAATAATCATACGACTAGGGTTGATTTTTATTCGCTTGAGTGACCCCAGCCTAATTGTTTTGTCCGCTCAAGTCTTCTTTACAGAGCCGAAAGTTTACAGCACTTAGATGTCAAATCCGAATCCTGCTATATCTGGGACGTCAAAGAGATATATAGAAAGGGTTAACGCCGCGCATCAGCCGATATGAAACTGTAGAGTAGTTGATGAAGGATAACTTTCTTTTTATTTCATCGGTCTATGCGTTTCGAGGTCAAAGACCTCTTCCTCAGGACCAGTACATCAACAAAAAGCCTTTTTGTTGATGTACTGGTCATGAGGAAGAGGTCTTTGACCTCGAAACGCGTAGACCGATGAAATAAAAAGAAAGTTATCCTTCATCAACTACTCTACAGTTTCAAATCGGCTGATGCGCGGCGTTAACCCTTTCTATATATCTCTTTGAACGCTCTTTCACGTGGGGCTGCAGCAGACGCCATTATCTCATGCGTATCAGTAGTTGTGACTTTCACAACTATACTAGGTGAGTGTATAACTGTCCATCTGGTGTTACACTATTAGTGCTTCTTATTTTTAGATACATATCTGGGATTTCAGGCACAGCCAACCCCTATGGCACTTTCTACAGCTCTATGGGGCACCTGTTGGATTTCTGTGACACTTGACTACTCCCCGAAGATGAAAAATCAGATATACAAACAGTGTATGAACCCAGAGAATGATGAGAGCCGCCACGCATGATACACTACTGCCAGAGAACAACACCCCTGGCTCAGACCGAGTTTCAATAATCAATACAGGCTTGTAGCAGAAACCAGAGGGAAATTTCATGAATTCCAAAGGCTCGGAAAGCTCAGAGCATCTCCAGCTGGAAATGAGCCGCACAACAGCCGCCAGTGTCAGGTCAGCGTGGAAATGGGACCGTTTGTAGGGTTAATCTGGACAGAGACCTCTTTTGGCTATGTGGGCAGGTTGAGTATTTGGTTACAGAAATTTCTGCACCATTTCTGCATCTCTTGGCTGGAAAATACGCAGTGCGAAAAGGTGTTTTTTAGGCTTTTTTTTTTTTTTTCATTGCATTCATTGGTGAAAAACACATGCAAAAATAATGAAAGTGCTCCAGAATTTTTTCTGCACCAAATATGCAAGAAACTTCAGGTTTCGCATTTACTTTGCTGGCATAAGGAGTTGCTTGCAGTTTTGAGAAAAAACTACCAAAAAACACATTAAAAATGCAAGAAAAACGCACAGTGTGCACACAGCCGTATACCCCAAACACGCCTTTTTCAAGCCACTATCCTATTTTTAAACAGCCTATAATTTCGAACACAAAGTACCACGGGCACCATGATGTTTTCTCTATGTAAGCTATATCCAGTTGTGTTATGCCCATTTCCACAGCCAGAGAATCCACCCGTGACCGGCTCCAATCAACAATATATCAAGTGGATCTGCGCTGTGTTAGGTCTAAAACCCACTTCCGCAAAAAAAAGTACGTGTCTTACGGTCCGTTTTTCGGGTCCGTGTTCCGTTTTTTAGGGGCGTTTCTCCGGTACGTATGGCATCCGTGTGATGGCGTATGCGAGCCGTGTGTGCGTGTGGAATGTCCGTATTGACATAAAATACGTCCGTGTGCTGTCCGTTTATAAAGGCCCGCATTCTTACCCAATTAACGTTGTTAATCATTCATCATGAGATCCTGGTGTTGTTGTTTGTCATCAATTGACCTGATAGATTGGTAACAAGTGTTTCTGATTTTGTGATTAAAAACGGACACGGACGATACGTGCTGAACACGGACATACTCCGTGTGCGGTCCGTGCAGGCACGGACCCAAAGACTAAAGCGGGTCCATACCTGCGTGCTGCCGGCCAAAAACGGACATGTCGTCCGTGTAGAAAAGCGCACACACGTAATTACCACACGGACACACGTTTCGTGTGATTTTACGTGCGTGTGCCATCTACCATTGAATAACATGGGTCTCCGTGTCTCCGGTACGTGCAAATACGTACCGCACACGTACAAAAAAAACGGATGTGTGTTGCGGGTCTTAGGCTGAGTTCACATGTCCTGTAATCATCCATTTGCAATGGATCCAACAGATGAATAGGAACACATCAGTTTGCTGTTCGGTGTTTGCACGAAACGCAGACTTTACAGAAAAAACAGAGTTTGGGTTCAGAGATCGGGTACTTTACGCATGCAAAACTCTCACGTAAGCATCGTTGTGGTTAGGTACTCTAGCTGCATGTTGGCGGAGACCTGAACTGTCCAATCAGTGACTTCCATTGTGGTTCAGGTCAAGTCCGGGTTTAGAACAGAACTTTATCTAACGTCCGGCTGCATCCACTGAACCATACCTCTGTGGGTCCGCTTATCTCTGCTTTTTTTCCCGATCCATTAGTATTTTTAAAGGATTTGTTAACCGATAGCCTAACTGATGCTTTAATAACGGATCCATCCCCATGATGTTTTAACAGATCTGTTGACCATCTGTATCTGTTGTTGCTGGACAAGAAATATTCTGCACTCAGCACTTTTCACCTGTCCAAAAAAACAGATGTCTGACGGATTTGCACAGAACGGAGGTTAATTTCGGACAATTCTGTAATCAGTATAGTCAATGGATCCGCTAATGATTCCGTTTTTTTCTGATTTTGCATTTGTGCAAATGATCATTTATACAAGATCCTTTACATTAATATTGGCATCACATTACCAAAGACCATCCATGACGTTGATGCCACATAAAAAACATAATCCCCAAAAACGAGCATTTTCTCATACAACCAGCGTATGAAACTAAGGGGTACTTTGCATGTTGCGACATCGCTACTGCGATATCGTCGGGTCAAATCAAAAGTGACGCACATCCGGCGCCGGTAACGATGTCGCAACGTGTAAAGCCTAGATGCGCCGATAAACAATCGCAAATGCGTCGAAAATCGGTGATCTGTGTAGTGTCGGACATTTCCATAATGTCGCACCAATAGGAGATACGATGTTGTTCCTCGTTCCTGCCGCAGCACACATCACTGTGTGTGAAGCCGCAGGAGCGAGGAACTTCTCCTTACATGCCTCCACTGGCTATGTGGAAGGAAGGAGGTGGGCGGGATGTTTAAGTCCCACTCATCTCCGCCCCTCTGCTTCTATTGGCCGCCTGCCATGTGACGTCGCTGTGACGCCGCACGACCCGCCCCCTTAGGAAGGAGGCAGGTCGCCGGCCAGAGCGACGTCGCAGGGCAGGTAAGTGCATGTGAAGCTGGCGTAGTGATAATGTTCACTACGGCAGCTATCACAAGATATCGCATGTGCGACGGGGGTGGGTACTATCGCGCTCAGCATCGCTACCATCGGCTAGCGATGTCGCGGCGTGCAAAGTACCCCTAAGGGTATGTTCACAACGGGGGTTTTGTTTCTGGCTGAACAATTCACTTACAAACATTGCATGGAAACAAACTCAAGCGCACTCCATAAATGATATCATAGACAGTGTCCTTGCATAACACGTACGAATATAACTTTGCATTAAGAGGAAAACAAATAGGAAAATATAACATAAGATGGAAACCCCGGACTGATATCTTCACAAGTCCATTGCAACTAAAAAACATCTAGAATGATTGTTCTCTTTTCTCAGGTAATTAAGCGTGGGAAAAATCTTTAGTAAAACTTAGTAAATTGTTTTAAAATGTGATCATTATGTAAACTGTTCATTCCTTTCCCCTTACTGTCCCCCCCCTTTTATTCCCCCCAAATCTTTCCCAGGTTTTCCCAATAAAGTTAACTTTCCTAAACCTCCCCCCCCCCCCTTAAATGTTGGTTCATAAACTTTGAAAATCAAATATAAACACTTTATGCACAAACATTGCAAAAAGGTTTTCTCTCTGAAATGATTTGGCATTTAAAAAAAACCATACTATAAACCTATGTTCACACACGGCGTTTGTGCAGCGTTTTTTATCCTGCATCCAAAATCTTTGCTCTTGGCAGTAAGAATGCTATGTATAAGACTCTGTAAATCGCTGTGGTTTACTGCGTATTTCAGGGGGGTTAAAAGTGTGATTTGTCTACAGTACAGGTAAATAAAATTAATTTTATCCCCTAAAAACGCAGCACTAATGTCAGGCTGTATTTTTGCACATTCTCAATGCTGTCTAGGAGCGAAAAAAAAAAACGCTGAAAGAATTGACATGCAGTGCTCAATATCAGTCAGGAAAAAAAAAAAAAGCTATGTGTGCATTCGACTTCTGAAATCTCTCAGCTTTAGATCATAATGTAACAAAAAAAAAAACAAAAACAGCAAAAAAATGCTGAAAAAATGTCACGGGTGAACACAGCTTTAGGGTCACAATGCTGCTCTGGTTGATTGACAGGCATCTTGCTATACAAGACAAAAAACCTGACGGCACACCCAAAACTGCAATGTGAACAGGTGCGTAACTGAACATGACATAAAATGACAAAAAAAGAGACAGTTTCCGCTATGAAATGCTAAAGCATGAAAACAATTAACGTAAGAATATAGATATGCATTACTGCTAAAGTAAATCTAAGGAAAAATGGAGATAAACCTCAGTTCAGAGGAGGTACCCAGAATATGAGCTATGCCTTGACGTGGCTACTGGGCAGATATAAAATAGCCATTTTTTATGCTAAATAACTCAATTTTTGTTAGTGCAACTGTCTCTTTTTTTTTGTCATGTTCAGTGACGGACCTGTTCACATTGCAGTTTTGGTGTGCTGTCAGGTTTTTTGTCTAGATTAATAGGGGTCATGCCTTCTGACCGTGCACCCCTCCCCCACTAGCCACAGGATTTTAGTCTCTATAACAGGTTCTGTTGTGAATACATTTGAATTAGATTCCAGTTTGGGGCTCCCTCTTGTGGTCAGTGCTGGTAATGCAGCTGACTTGTTGCGTGGGAACTGGACAGCTGAGTAGGATTTGCAATCAAGCCATTTGGTTTGGGCCTATATAACTATGTAGCTTCCTTTTGTTCCTTGCCGATGCTCAATTGTATTTCCTGTGTTCTAAGGACTTCCTGAAACCAGCCCTGTTCTATGTGTCTACCAGAACTCCTTTCAGATAAGTTGGTCTTGTACCTTTGCTTATGGTTGTTCACTTTCTTGTGATTTTTCCTGTGTGCAGTTCCTGGTGGAATTGGATTATTCCCTGCTGGGGGTATCTGTGTACTTTGCTCCATGTTCTGTTATGCATTGTGTTTTGTCATGTTTGGTACAATATTCAGTCCCCTCTCTATATCAATGTTTTTCTTGGATTCCAGTAACACCAGAGTACTGATATAGCGGGGGAGAGCCTGTTCAGGCTCAGTATTTTTCCATGTCAGGCGTGCTGGTATTTATTAGGGTTTTTATGGTTGCAGTCAGTGCTCTTTCCTATTCTTTCATATGCAGATAGTTTTGGGCCTCATCTTTGCTGACTCTGTTCCCTAGCTACGTATTGTGTTTTCCTATATCACCGTAATCTTTACATGTGGGGGGCTATCTATATCTTTGGGGACTACTCAGAGGCAGATTAGCTTTTCTACATTTCTCTCTGTTAGAGTATTTACTTCTCCGGCTGTGTTGAGGCGTCCAGGTCATCGTAGGCTCGTCCCACAGCTACTTCTAGTTGTGTGTCAGTATTAGGTCTGCAGTCCGTTAAGGTTCCAGCCATTCTGGTTATTTTCTGGGTTTCCGAGTTATTGCTCTTTTTCTGATGCTCCTCGATCACTGGATCACAACAAGGTCCCTATTTGCCCATACGCAGGAGGTTTTTAAACCCAGAGAGAGGCTTCAATTCAGAGTAGGTACCCAGTAACGAGATATGCTGTGACATGGCTACTGGGCAAATATAAAAATGGTCGTTTTTGTGTGCCAAATATCTCAACATTTCCTAGATTTCCTTTATCAGTAATGCATGTCTATATTCTAACATTCATGGTTTTCATGCTTTAGCATTTCAGAGCGCAACTGTGTATTTTTGTCGCTATAGAAGAGACCTGGAGCGTTTCAGAGGAAAATATATCTGACTGCAATGGTGTCGGGCTCGGATCCATATACGTGTGGTTTGGAGGGCAGCATGGATCCGCTGACAGGTTCCCTTTAAATCATGTAATGATACGTTATACATAAGGTTTCCTATACAAGCCATTCTAGGATCCAAACCAACCAATGTTCCATTTTCTATCTGTATATTCATCATAAACACAACTTTTTACTTTTTAAAGTCTGTAGTGGACATCAATGACAATTGTACATAATGCCAAATTCCATTCCCGACTGAATCCTTATCCTCTACATCAGGGGTGGGGAACCTTTTTACTGCCGGGGGCCATTTGGAATTTCCTACTAACCTTTGGGGGCCGCACAACATTATCAACTTGAAAAATAACCCAGCTATATTTGGTCAAACGATTAATTAACTCACCCCTACTGTGGAGGCAGGAGCTGCTTCTGTTTGGTGTGACTGTGATGTTTGGTGATATTGATCATCTTGTTTCTCACAGCTGCTTTTCCAGGTTTGTCTCGGTCTGGAGAAGCTGGGGGCATATAGATCACAGGAGGGGCTGGGGTGCATAAATTACAGGAGACACTGTGAGTACACATCACAGGAGGGGGCTGGGGCATATACATCAGTAGGGGGGCATGGACAGCATTGGCTGTGGCACGGACAGCACTAGGTGGCGGCACGGACAGCACTAGGTGGCGGCACGGACAGCACTAGGTGGCGGCACGGACTGCACTAGGTGGCGGCACGGACTGCACTAGGTGGCGGCACGGACTGCACTAGGTGGCGGCACGGACTGCACTAGGTGGCGGCACGGACTGCACTAGGAGGCGGCACGGACTGCACTAGGAGGCGGCACGGACTGCACTAGGAGGCGGCACGGACTGCACTAGGAGGCGGCACGGACTGCACTAGGAGGCGGCACGGACTGCACTAGGAGGCGGCACGGACTGCACTAGGAGGCGGCACGGACTGCACTAGGAGGCGGCACGGACTGCACTAGGAGGCGGCACGGACTGCACTAGGAGGCGGCACGGACTGCACTAGGAGGCGGCACGGACTGAACTAGGTGGCGGCACGGACTGCACTAGGTGGCGGCACGGACTGCACTAGGTGGCGGCACGGACTTCACTAGGTGGCGGCACGGACTTCACTAGGTGGCGGCACGGACTGCACTAGGTGGCGGCACGGACTGCACTAGGTGGCGGCACGGACTGCACTAGGTGGCGGCACGGACTGCACTAGGTGGCGGCACGGACTGCACTAGGTGGCGGCACGGACTGCACTAGGTGGCGGCACGGACTGCACTAGGTGGCATCACTAGGGAGACACAGAGAAGTCTGGGGGAGCATAGACATCAACAGGAGGGCACAGACTGGGGGGCATAGAAAGCAGTGGGAGGGTACAGACAGCAGTAGCAAGTTCAGAGCACTGGGGGGTACATAGTACTGAGGGGTGACACACAGCACTGGGAGGCACAGACAGCACTGACCGTGGGATGGACAGCACTGGTGGCAGCATGGACAGCATTAGGTGGTGCGGACAGCACTGGGGGGGCATAGACATCACCCAAGGGGTACAGACAGCACTAGGGGAGCACACACAGTACTAGGGGGTACACACTGTACTAGGGGTGTACTCAACATTAGGGGGTACACACTGCATTAGGGGGTACACACAGCATTAGGGGGTACACACAGCATTAGGTGGTACACACAGCATTAGGTGGTACACACAGCATTAGGGGGTACATACAGCATTAGGGGATACACACAGCATTAGGGGATACACACAGCATTAGGGGATACACACAGCATTAGGGGTACACAGCATTGAGGGGTACACACAGCACGAGGGAGTACACAGCACTTAGCGGGGGGCCGGCAGCGATGGGTTGCGTACTCACAGTGAGGGGGAGGAGGAGTCACACACACAGCAGGTCCGGGAGGCTGGTAAATCTGCTGCAGCTCTTCTGTGACATATCGCAGCGTGCTGCTTACCCCGCCCACCAGAGCACACTAGCACAGGCCGGGGTTAAGCCTAGAATGTATGGGCTGCAGTCAGGTCCTGGAAGTCAGGATCTGGATAGAGCCCGTACATTCTAGCATCTACCCTCAAGGCATCAGGCAGTGAGATTTAAAGGGCCGGCAGCCGTGAAAAGCGCGGCTGCTGCCAGAGCACAGCGGTCCCTGGGAATGTGCCTGGGGCCGCATAAAAAGTCGTCACGGGCCGTATACGGCCCGCGGGCCGGTGGTTCCCCACCCCTGCTCTACATGAATGAGAGCCCACCTCTGCCAGCGCCATGTAAGTGCCCACCTTCCCATCATTAATGAATATAAAGCTCATCTAATCAGAGAAGAAATAGCTGGGCTATATAAAGCCGTGTGTCTTCTCTAAATGCAATTAGGCCGGGTTACTCATCAGTGAGAACAGCTCAAATTAAACCAGGTCCTTTCTAAATGTTCTTTAAATTAGCCAAATAGAAATGGTGCAATGATGAGTCAAGGCTGTGATCATAGGGGCCTTATTTACATATGAAATACACTTTTGTATCTCCCATGAATATAGTTAAAGTGAAACTTTGCCTCGATTATAATAATAATGAAGGCATTTGTTTCCCCCATTGCAAACCGGCAGCCTAGAGCGAGCGGCACGGCTCCGAACATTTACACAGTCAACAGCTAGGAAATAAAATCATTCTAAAATAACATTTCCACAGCCCATACTAAGGCATTTTAATATCCTTTTGTGGTCTTGAAACACAACAACCCAAACCACATGTGAATAATGACCTGGAAAGGCTCATGTGTATTTCTTAGGGGCTACATTGAGTATAAATACATATATAGCAAGAGACATGACTAGAAACATATATACGGAAAGCAGAAGAAAGCCTGGACCGTCAGTGTTAGTAGATGGGCACAAGAAAAGAGTCGTCAGCATCTGTCCACATTTCTCCTGAATGCTGAATACAAGTTAAAGGTGTTGCCCCCTACTTTTACAATGATGGCCTATCCTTATGATAGATCATCAAGTCTGATCAGCCGGAGTCCGACACCCCAAAACCCTGCTGATCAGCTGTTCTCGGTGCCGGCGGCTGGAGCAGGTGGCTCAGTTCCGGAGCTGCCCCATCTACTGCACATCTGACTCCTATTGATTTGAACAGTATGCGATGTGCAGTCTTAGCCGCTATCAGAAGATGAGGGAGCTCCAGAACTGAGCATTTCCGGAAACAGCTCATCGGAGGGGTGCCGGGTGTTGGACCCCGACCGATCAGACATTGATGACCTATCTTAAGGATAGACCATCAATGTAAAAGTAGTGGCCAACCTCTTTAAGTGGTGTTCTGTTCAATGCATTGCCCGCTGCCAAAGTGGATTACCACTGATCGGTAGGGACGCCAGTGTTGGACTGCCACCAATCTGGTATTGGTGACTTATAAGTAGAGATGAGGAAATCTGCTGAGAATCGAACTGATCAAAGCAAACAGATTTTACGGGGATGTCAGATTCGCGGCAAAATTATTTTGTCACTTATTATGCTCTCAAGACTTAAGCGTGGTTATTTTGTTCCTTATTATGCTCTCGAGACCCCAGAGAAGTTATTTTGTTCCTTATTATGCTCTTGAAACCCCAGAGTATGATAACAGTAGGACTCAGACCAAGAAAGAACAAAGAAGCAGATCACAGAGCCACTCCATTAACAATGAGTAAACATAACAACCTTTTATTGAAATATGCAAGTACCCCCCCTGATGAAGCTCTACTAGTGAGCGACACGCGTCGGGTGGTGATATTTTTACTTGACACTTATTTATATGGCTGATTAACCCTCTGGTGGTTGGATGGGTACATTGGGAATCACCATTTGGAGGAAATTCTACATATGTGTTTCAGTGACAGTTTTCTAGGTATGTTTAATTCCTTGTGCATTACCTGCATTGACATTGTATACTATTGTCACTGATTTTTTTGGTTTCCCAGTGTAATAGGTATCTTTAATATATATTGAGGAAACCCATTGGATTTTATAACCCTTGATGGTATATATCTGGTTATTAATCTCCACCTTGAGGTGCATTTACCGTGTCTATGTGTCAGTTGTTTTTTAAAGTTTTTCACCTGTGTGCATATTTCAATAAAAGGTTGTTATGTTTACTTATTGCTAATGCAGTGCCTCTATGATCTGCTTCTTTGTTCTTTCTTGGTCATATATTTCAGCAGATTGTGCACCCTTAGGGGTGCTTCACACACAGCGAGCTCGCTGCCGAGATCGCTGCTGAGTCACGCTTTTTGTGACGCAGCAGTGACCTCATTAGCGATCTCGCTGTGTGTGACACTGAGCAGCGATCTGGCCCCTGCTGCGAGATCGCTGCTCGTTACACACAGCCCTGGTTCGTTTTCTTCAAAGGCGCTCTCCCGCTGTGACACACAGATCGCTGTGTGTGACAGCGAGAGAGTGACGAAATGAAGCGAGCAGGGAGCAGGAGCCGGCGTCTGACAGCTGAGGTAAGCTGTAACCAAGATAAACATCGGGTAACCAAGGTGGTTACCCGATATTTACCTTAGTTACCAGCCTCCGCAGCTCTCACGCTGCCAGTGCTGCCGGCTCCGGCTCTCTGCACATGTAGCTGCTGTACACATCGGGTTAATTAACCCGACCATGTAGCGATGCAGCAGCGATCCTGACCAGGTCAGATTGCTGGTCGGATCGCTGCTGCATCGCTAAAGTGTGAAGGTACCCTTACTTAAGGCTGCTTTACACACAATGATATCGTTAGCGATGTGACATGCCCAGATTGTTGTTACGATTTGCCGAGATCGCTCATAAGTCGTTTTGTAGCGGTCACACGTACACATCTCACAAACGATGCTACATCGTTCGGCGATATATTGTTTGAACAAGGCGGTCGTGTGGATGTTGTTCGTCGTTGGCAGGGTGTTAAACGTAGTAATATGTCTGCTGCGTTCCAAACGACGAACAATATTTTGAAACTGAACGACGTGTCAACGATCAATGATTTTCACCCTATTTGCGATCATTCGGAGTCGCACGTAGGTGTCACACGCAACAACGTCGCTAACGATGACGAAAGTGAGTCACGAAAACCGTGCCCCCGACGACATATCGTCAGATAAATCGTAGCATGTAAAGCGGCCTTTAGTCCTATTATATGTGTATTATTGGCTGTGCATTCCCGCCTCTTTCTTTTGAAAAGTAGGACTCAGGACTCAAAAGAAAAAACCCTCACTGCTCACTTGTCCTGCTATCCCCGCAGCCTGCCATCCTCAACACCTCTACTTTTGTTCTTCACCCATTGAGCGCATTCTATTCGTCCTCTTCACTCCAGGCCAGGACTTCAGGCAAGACTAGGCCTCTGATGTCCTTGCCTGCCATGCCATGACTTGGGTAATGTGCCTCCTAACTTTGTAACATCACAGCGTACACCGCGATGGCACAGCGTACAAGGACATCTGAAGCCTGGTCAAGCTGGCAGTCCTGGCCTGGAATGAAGAGGTCAAAGAGAATGTGCACAATGGGGGAAGGAGGAAAAAAGTCTCTTGGAGAAAGGAATGGCAGGCTCAGGTGGCAGTGGGAGAGATGAGCAGTTAATATAAGGGTGCATTCAGATGACTGTACAAATCAGTCCGAGATCAGACCACAATGCTCGGATTGGCCGCATCTCTCCAGACCCGAGCGTGAGACCTTCATATATTACATGCAGCTGTCACAGTCGGGTCAAGAGACTCGCAGCCATTCCATGCATTGCGGTCTGATTTGTGCGGGCATCTGAATGTACCCTTTCTTTTTAACTATTGCCTGGCCTGTTAAGAGATCAGCAAAATAGTGTCTGCAGCTGACCACCATTGCAGTATTCTGCAGAATTCACATGGAGCAAATTTACAAAAAAAAATCTGTATTTTGGGAAATAATAATTTTTTGTAAAATTTGAGAATTCAACTACACTAGAATAAATTTGCCCATCCCTACCAATAAGTATAGGCCATCAATATCACTGTACTGAAAACTCCCTTTAAGATTACATACTTGTGCCCTAACAAGCATAAAATACTCATTCTGCTCTTCTATGTACAGCACACAGCTTTATATCCCAAACAACAAACACGAGAGGCATTAGATATGAGACAATGGCATGGTCACATGAAGTGTAATCCTATGTGAGGGCCACAGATGGAAGAAACGAAGAAGGTTAATAAGAGCCAGCAAAGGGGGGCAGCACAGGACCAGGAATCCTGTGGCCATGCAGCAGTGGCAGGCCGCGGAAGCCTCACTGACTGTTCTCTTACACTCTTCGCTCTACAATGTTAATATCTTTAATTGTCTAACAGAAAAGAATTACTCATAGCTTTTTGCAACCATCCAAACCCAAATTGTACATATTTTTTGAAATTCTATATGTAATAAAGTCATAATGTAAAATGTTAGCTGATTTTTATTAAATTCCCTATTACTTTGAAGCAAAAAGTATTTCTATAGGGAATCTGTCTGCAGGTTTTTGCTATGTGCGGCTGCTTTCACACTACCTTTTTTTAACATGTGTCATGAACATTTTTTTTACCGCAAAAACAGATCCAGTGCAAATGCGTTTTCATTTCAATGCATTTGCAATGGACTCGCATCAACATGCGTTCACCTGCGTTTGCGTGTGTTATAGTGAGGATCCAGCGACTTGCAGTTTTTTAACTTTTTTCAAAAACACTACTTGTAGTGTTTTTGAGCTGCGTCCAAATACTGTTTTTCACTGGATCCTGACTATACTGCATGCAAACGCATGTGAACGCTCGCATGCTGATAGACAGGATCCTGCTTGCTCTACTGAGCATGCCCAGAAACCAGCCTGGCATGATCAGTACCTCTCTCCCCCTCCCTCTCTCTCCTCTCTATCTCTCCCCCGCCTGAGAGCGGCGGACGCTCGTAACCAAGGTAAATATTGGGTAACCAAGCAAAGCGCTTCGCTTAGTTACCCGATGTTTACCTTGGTTACGTGTGCAGGGAGCAGGGAGCCCGGCTCCTAGCAGCTACGGACGCTCGTAACAAAGGTAAATATCGGGTATCCAAGCAAAGCGCTTCGCTTAGTTACCCAATGTTTACCTTGGTTACCAGTGTCTGCAGCTGTCAGATGCCAACTCCCAGTCTATCACGTTCAGTTCCCCTCACTCCCGATCACATGACTTCAATGCCCGCCCATAAACTTCAAGTGGCAGGATCCTGCAAAATAACACATGCGTTTGCATGTGTTTTTCTTTGTAAAAACAGGATCCACTTTTACAGCAAAAAAAGGTCATGACGCATGTTAAAAAAACGTAGTGTGAAAGCAGCCTAACCTGAGAGCAACATAAGGTCAGGGCACATGTGTCATTCACTGGACTGCTCGGCGTAGTTTTGATGTAATTCCGTTTTCTCTATTGTAGATGTAGCAGTGCTCAGAATGCTGAGCTGTGTATAACTCCCCTCACATCACTGATTGACAGATTCCTGTGCACAATGTGCATTGTCAGCTAGCTGCCAATCAGTGGTGTTGGTGGGGTTACATAGATGGCTGGCACTGAGACCAAGTGATAATCTTCTCCTGATAAAAGACTTGTTGTATTGAAACTACAGCACACAGTCTAATAAGTGATACATCCCTGAAATTAGGCTCTCTTCCCCTGCTCTCAGATGAAATAGCACAAACCTGCTGCCGCAGTTTTTTTAAATATGTTTGAAAAATTATTTCAACACACTTTTATTGGCCAGGATATAACATGTAGTTGTTACCACTAAGATGCATTGTATGAAATTACTCACTAAACGCAACCAAAAAGAAAGTTTAATGACAGTAGAATTTGGCTAACCAGTTAGACATTTTCCATCTTTCAAGCTCACAAGCTGAACTAAGGGCTTAAAACAATATGATACATTTTGTTCAACATCTTTACTATTATATAATAAAGGTAGACCTTATAGCACAAGCCCCTGGCTTCCATATACACCTGTGCCATGACAGATGAGCCATGTGTGTATTGAAAAATGCTTCAAAAGTACTAATGTTCTCAATCAAGATTTTTATTGAAACTCTGGGGTGGCAATGACGAAAGAAATTCAGACCAATCTATTTTTTATCGTCAAAGATACAGTAACTTGTAGACTGGGAGCCCTCATGGGCAGGGACCTCTATCCTCCTGTACCTGTCTGTGCCTTGTATTGTTCATGATTATCGTACTTGTCCCTATTATGTACACCCCTTTCACATGTAAAGTGCCATGGAATAAATGGAACTAGAATAATAAATAATAATATTATTATTATTTATTATTATTTATTATTATTATTATTTATTTATAGAGCACCATTAATTCCATGGTGCTGTACATGAGAAGGGGGTTACATACAAAATACGTATACAAGTTACAGTAGACAGACTAGTACAGAGGGAAGAGGGCCCTACCCTTGCGGGCTTACATTCTATAGGATTATGGGGAGGAGACAATAGGTGGGGTGTAGGTCAGGCGGCGGCTCCGCACGGTGGTCGGGCGGCAGCTCCGCACGGTGGTCGGGCGGCAGCTCCGCACGGTGGTCGGGCGGCAGCGAGTTCATTGTAGATTGTAGGCATTTCTGAACAGGTGCGTTTTCAGGTTCCGTTTGAAGTTTGCAAGGGTAGGGGATAGTCATATGTAAAAAGCCCTACGTGTTGCCCCATATTTCCTTTTATTTCTTCTGATGTCTTCTAAACTTGGGATATTTGAAGGGTACCTGCCAGCTGATGTATACAGCCTGAGCTACACAATGGCTATATCAGTTCAGCCAAGTATGTTTTACTCTGAAACATATCAGAGAAAGTATACAAAGGTGGCCGTGGACCAAACCAGTAGGGTGACTAGTCCAAAAGACCGTTCTCCAGTGGCTTCTCACCCACATGGGGATAGACTAATCCCTCAAGTGGAGAGGGTAGTGGCGAAACCATCTCACGACCGAGGTTAGGGCAGCAGGTATCAGCTGTCAGGTTCCCCTTAACATTCTATCATATCTCCCAAAATGTAGATAAAATATAGAGCCTGTTGGGGCTCCCTAGACTAATATATCTTTAGAGTGTCAGAGGAAATAGGAGAACTTCGAGAAAACCACACACAAACCCTAGTAGAACAGACTTATCACTCAAGTGGAGAGGGTAGTGGCGAACCCATCTCACGACCGAGGTTAGGGCAGCAGGTATCAGCTGTCAGGTTCCCCTTAACATTCTATCATATCTCCCAAAATGTAGATAAAATGTAGAGCCTGTTGGGGCTCCCTAGACCAATATATCTTTAGAGTGTCAGAGGAAATAGGAGAACTTCGAGAAAACCCCACACAAACCCTGGTAGAACAGACAAACTCCTTGCAGATGTTGTCCTTGGTATCTACTTCAACAACTATAAATTTATCCTAAGCTTTAAAAATACTAATAAGCACTTGGGAACCTCCAAATGTTGGCATATCTGTAACATAGCTGGCAAGACATTTGGCTGGCACGTATCTGATGTGTAGGGCTAGCCTTGGTGACCTACCTATTGTAATCTCTACTAGGCCAGGCTCTGTCCTATGTTCTTCTAGCTGTATGAATCCAACGTCATTTTGGATACATTTCTAACTACGTCTTCGGGCTATTGTGTTGGCAAAATGTGTGATATTGGCAGAACGGAGCTCGATGGATAATAACTGCAGTCAATGACTCGGCTGTGATTCCGTCCTGACAACAGATTACCAGAATATATTAATGAAATGCAACAATATAATTGACAGTAACACTGCACGACCTTTTAAGATGATCAATAATGGTTGCATTTCTGGAGCCACATTAAGTCACATCTAGGAATTTGCTTAGCAAAGTAGCTTCAAGGCTAACTCCAGAAACATTGCAGAAATGTGGCCATCACGTGAAAAATCTCAGATTGTTATATCAGAATGAGATGCAATAATATAAGACAAAATTAATGTACAAAGTTTAACCGAGTTTAGCCGACCTAACTACACAGGCGCGAGATTTGAAAATGTGACTGAGGACGGAGGCGTCATCCCATCAATCAAGAAAGGAGGACGGCGATCAGCGGCAGGAGAGGGGAAAGGAGCAGAAAATGAGCGTGCCCATCTGGCCAACATAGGTCATTAGCATACCTAACGGCCAAGTTTTATAAAGTTATTTTTGGGGTCTGGAAGGGGAGTCAGGGCCAAGGTGCCCCTTCATAGAATGCAGCCCAGGAGCTGCAGAAGGGGATACTTTTATTTTAATAGGGAAAAATCTGGTGACAGGTTCCCTTTACGGAGATTTACCACTAGCACAGATGTTTAGAAGACAAATTATCTACTCTCCTCGTTGAAAATCCGTGAATGTTCGGGTGAGACAAATACTCATGTAAATGGGGAAGTTGGGACAGATAGTTGTCAGTGAATCCATCCGACAGGTATCTTATGTGGTTGGTGGCCTTTAGGTCTCTACATACACAACCTAGGGGGAGACTCATCAAGCTTTCAATCTTTGACAATGGAGCAGTAAGAAGTCACCATGGACATACCTCTGTCCCAGTTTCCCACTGCAGAATTTCAGAGAAGGCCAACATATCTACAATACAGGAGTTGATGTTGGATTCGAGCTGTATGTGGACTGTCCATCATGAATCCCTTTAACATTGGCACATAAGCATATTAACAAGGGTACATCCTCCTTCTGAGATCGCCTATAGATCCACATAAAAGGCTATGTAAATTAATTACAGCCTGAATAATAACCAAGTTCACACTTCTGTCTGTTGCTATTGGAAACAGTCAACAGACTAGTTGACAGACACATCGGTAATAGCTTTTCTGACTGTTATATGCCGATGAGGAACGCTGACGAATGTTAGCCCAGAAGACTGCAGAATTGTGAATGCAGCTCTGCAATCCCTGAAATGTAAAGCTGCACATACACAAAGTTACCTAATATCTAAGGTGAATTCTATTTATATTTCAACTGTATAATGTTGTCCTAATGTAACTAATATCATCTGTATCACTTTTCTATCCTACATTGCCGTCTTTTCTTATTCTAATTATGGTGAATTAACACAATACAATTCCCACCTCACAACGAGCGTTTCACTCCCCATACATACAGGAAATTAGGAAGACTCTAGAAAACAGCCCTGAAAAGCCAACCAAACATTAATTTCCATTTCACAATATCATTTCAATGAAGAAACTTTTAGAGTGTATTCACACATAGCTTTTACGGAAAAATGTTTTTGTTTTTTTATGGTGTTTTTAATAGAGTTTTTGGTGACTAAAGTCTTTATGAAGCACATTAAAATATAAAACAGGTTTTTTGGAGGTTTTTTTTAAAAGCAGAAAGCTCTGATTATGGCATTCTTTTCTTCTCTAAAGGACTTGGAAAAACACTTTGAAAACTGCACCAAGCAGATCATCAAAAGAGCTACAAGTTATAAAAGTTAGTGAAAGTTGTAGAATAATGTATAACGTAATAATAACTGATTGAATAATGTTATATTATTATTTGTTTTGTATCGTCTGACGCCTCCGCTCTTCCTTCTAGCAACGTCTTCCTTCCCGGCTTCATGTGGGTGACGCGTCCTACGTCATCCACTCTTTGTCCCCATCACACACCCGTGCAGGCGCACTTCTCTCTGCCCTTCCAAGGTACGAGAATAGCAACCAGCTTTACATAAGGGTCAGTAGTACTCTGCGGCCTTTCCCTGAGCATGTGCATTACAGAACTTAGCACGGTTTCCAGCAGGGCAGAGAGAGGTGCGACTGTGCAGGAGCGTGATAGGGGGGACACGGAGGATGACGTAGGACGCGTTATCCACACTAAGCAGGAAAGGAGGACGGTGATAGTAAGAAGAGAGGAGACACTGAATCAAGACCAAATCAAAGATGCCTACTAGATCGGGCTGCGCCATCTGTGGCTATAAAGAAAGCTCTTATATTGTGCCTTGCATAGTGGATTGAGGACTACATACAGCTTACTGGAATACTGTAAAGGAGGGCTTAGAGGTGCTGGCTGTATCTATATGGGGAAAACCTGGTTACAGGTTCCCTTTAAATGGCTTTCAGCTAAATGATGCTTCGGCTGATTACTCTGCTGATCGCCATCTCAGATCACCGAAAATAGGAGTGTTCGCTTGGCCAAGCACTCATGTGCTCTCTATGAGAAAGCCAGTGCCTTATTACAGGGAGAACATTACGATTGACAATCCACAATCGTACATGTGCGATCGGGATCTCTGACGAAAATCGCTTGGCTTATGGCACCAATCACATCCCACCGATATCTGCAGGTTCTGCCAACATTCATCTAATGTGGATGAGTACGTTACGAGAGTGATAGATACAATATTTTACAATAGTCAAACACCTATTTTAAAGCTGTTTTAAAGACATTTATGTAAAATTAGTAGTTTGTAGTCAATCCAATCCTCTGAATATAGGAAAATAGCTGATGACCCTATCTCCAATCAGAGTACAAAGTATTTGTCAAGGCCTTCTAATTCACAGCCATGGCCAAAAGTTTTGGGACACTTGAAATTGTTCCAGAAAATGAAGTATTTCTCCCAGTAAATTATTGCAATTACACCTTTTGTTATACACATGTTTATGTCCTTTGTGTGTATTGGAACACAAAAAATAGAAGAAAAAAAAGCAAATTGTACATAAATTCACAAGAAAACTCCAAAAGCTGCAGGGACAAAATTGCTGGCTCCATCAACTGAATATTTGGTTGCACACCCTTTGGAACAAATAACCACAATCGCTTCCTATAACCAACAACAAGCTTCTGTAACACCGGCTTGGAACCAGTCTCAGAATGGCTGTAATGGACAGGTTAGAGGAAAGCCGCTCACAAAGCAGGACACCGAGAATTCTGAAACCCTTTAACCCCTATACAGGGATTTGGAATTACACAGGGCCCCGGAGATCACCTGTGATAGGCTGCAGTCCGATGAGAGTAGTCGTCAGGCAGGGTCAAACTAGGAGATGCAGAATAGGGACAAAATCGGCAAACACGTAATCAGGAAACCAGGCAAAAGTCAAATCCAGATCTGGTAGCGAGGTACAAAAACGGCAGGCAGGAGGGTAGTCAGAGAACAAGCTGAGGTCAAAACACAGGAATAACTATTAAGGACAGAGCAGGAAAATGCAGGAATTCAGCACTATGTCTGGCAGTAAGCAGCAGACAAGAGGGGGAATAAGAAGGGTGTGGTGTCTTCCCATTAGATGTAGCTGAATGGCGGTAACTTAAGCTGGAAGACATGCCATCTACAGTCAGCCAATGGTACTGCAGGTCCCAATGAAACCCAGCTTAGTGGATGAGCGGAGCCTGCACCCACCAGAGCCACTGGCACCAACTCCTCTCCCATCACCAGCACTATCCATGGCAGCAACAAGGCGTTGCCTGGTGATCAAAGCAGAAGTCGCAGGAGCGGACTCAGGTGGGAACGTGACAGTGTCTTACACATCTCAATGGGACTTTTGGACCACTATTCTTTCGCAAACTGCTTATCATATTTGAAGGCGCCTCCTTCCAACCGCAATTTCTACAATCCCTCCAAGTATTCAATGGGATTTAAGTCGTTACTCATTGCTGGTCACTTCAAAACTCTCCATTGCTTTCTTTATATCCATTTCTGAGTGGTTCTTGAAGAATGTTTGGGGTCATTGTCCTGCTAGAAGACCATGACATAGGATGCAAACCCAGCTTTCTGACACTAGGCACTACATTGCAACCCAAAATCCTTTGGTACTCTGCAGAATTCATGATGCCGTGTGCACAGTCAAGGCACCCAGTGCCAGAGGCAGCAAAACAACCCCAAAACATCTTTGAACCTCCACTATATTTGACTGGAGTTATTGTGTACTTTTCTTTGTAGGCCTTATTCCATTTTTGGTAAACTGTAGAATAACGTGAAGTTCTATCTTGATTTCATCTGTGCACAAGACAATTTCCCACAAGGATTTTGGATTACTCCAGTGCATTTTGGCAAACTGCAATCTAGGTTTTTATCTCTCTGTGTCAGCAGTGGGGTCCTCCTGGGTCTCCTGCTATAGTGTTTCATTTTATTCAAATGTAGACTGCTAGTGGACAGAGGGACATCAAGATCTATGGAGATGGACTTGTAACCTTGAGATTTTTCAACAATTTTGGTTCTCAAATCCTGACAGGTCTCTTCTCTTCTTTCTGTCCTCTATGCATAGTGGGGCACACAAACACACACAATGCAAAGATTGAGTCAACTTCTCCCATTTTTATCTGGTGTGATTTTCATATTGCCCACATAAGTTACTTGCCACAGGTAACACTGAACGAGCATCACATGCGTAAAACAAAGTTCTTTACCCACAATTTTGTCTGGCCCCTTTTTGGGGTTTGTTGGGGACAAACAATTATGTCCAATTTGCCTTTTTTTCCTCTGTTTTGTTGGGTTGTTCCACAACATACGAAGAAAATAAACGTGTGTAAAACAAAAATATGTAATTGCAATAATTTTCTGGGAGAAATACATCATTTTCTGGAACAATTTCAAGGGTGACAACACTTTCGGCCATGACTAGTAAGATATGTTGATTACTGGTATGGTAGATGAGCGCCGCCATGAATGTAAATGTATTAATATATAATTGGCTTATTTGCTCATCTGAATCTACACCTTTGTGTCTGCTTTGTCTTCAACGACCATTTATTTATTAGCTGGATGAGAATCAGAGCTAAGATGAAGGTCGTTCTGGTGGAAATATGCCAGCATCTAAGCAGCTTAAATTCAGCCTCATCAATAAGGGCACAGACAGGGTGCTGTTTTCATTTGGTTTGATGGCAAGCCTGCTTGATACGAGAGACTAAAAAGCGACAGTAACAGTTTTGGACATATTACTGGCATCAAGTAATTAGAAGGCGTTTCATTCATAATGGCTCATCAGCAGAATATGCGTTGTCAAACTTTTCAGGAAACTCAGAACACTGGATGGCGCAGATGGCTCCACATATCTCCACACCCTGGGGCAAGAAGTAAACAGGCCGTGCTAGGTTTATGTTTGGGTTTAGGACTAGTAAAAATATACAGCCCCGGGACACAAAACGGATGGATCCACCCTATAAATAGTCACGATTCACAGGAGTGCTCAAATATCCGCAACCTTCAGATAAAAGAAGTCGGCTCTCTGATCTCTGGTGATGACGGGAGTGGTCTAGACTCGGAGACAATAGCTACACAACCCTAATCCCAGCCGAGCCCGGTCTGATAGCTGAAAAGTGCCTGGCCTGGAGCTATGGAAGAAAGGGCTAGAAAACGCTGGCTAAGGAGACTAGTCACAAGTCACAAGAAAGGAGCCAGTAATACGAGACGCCCAATTATTTACATGGTACGACGGATTTAGGGCATTTATAAGGAAAGCAATGACAGAAGTCACGGGTGAGACAACGGCTAAGAAATATGATGTATATAAAGGTAATACATGAAGAATAATGGAAAATGGATTTATGCAAATCTAAAATGGAAAGTCTCAGAATACAGTAATGATTGTCATAATGTGATAGCCTTACATAGTGTACTCCATGATATAGATATAGATAGATAGACGGATAGATAGACGGATAGATAGATAGAGAGATAGCCAGACAGACAGACAGATAGATAGATAGATAGATAGATAGAGGGATAGATAGATAGATGGATGGATAGATGGATAGATAGATAGATAGATAGATAGATAGATAGATAGATAGATAGATAGATAGATAGATAGATAGATAGAGGGATAGATAGATAGATAGATAGATAGATAGATAGATAGAGGGATAGATAGATAGATAGAGGGATAGATAGATAGATATAGATAGATAGATAGATAGATAGATAGATAGATAGATAGATAGATGGCTTGATAGATAGATGGATAGATAGATAGATAGATAGAGGGATAGATAGATAGATAGAAGGATAGATAGATAGATAGACAGATGGATAGAAAGATAGACAGACAGATAGAGAGATAGATAGAGTTGCCAACTTGACAGCTTATGAAAAAAATCATGGACAGACAATTGTTTTTATGGTCACATTGGAAAACTATAAAAAAAAAATCATTATTATTATAAGAGATCCATGTCTGCAGCCCATAGTTGTGATATGAAGACATCAGCTGCATTCGTTGTAAACTGTAAAATGATGATAATTACAGACAAAATAAACTATATGGCTATGTGCGCACAGTGCGTTTTTCGCGGCGTTTTTGCGAGTTTTTCGGGTGCGTTTTTGGCCTCAAAACTGCAGGACTTTGCTTCCCCAGCAAAGCCTATGAGTTTTCATTTTTGCTGTTCGCACACAACTGTTTTTTTAAGCTGCGTTTTTGAGCTTAAAAAAAAAAATGGACATATCAATTCTTTCCTGCGTTTTTCTGCGTTTTCCCCCCATCCATGCAATGCATTGGAAAATCGCTGAAAAATGCAGAGATCAAAAACGCAGCAAAACGCAGCCAAAAACGCACCAAATCGCGGTAAAAACGCATGCGTTTTTGCCGCGTTTTTTTGCTGCGGGTGCGTTTTTGTGCGTTTTTAGCGGCCAAAAATGCACAAAAACGCAGCGTCAAAAAAAACGCTGTGTGTGAACTTAGCCTATAACTTTCTTCAGCTTCAAAGCACATTTGTATGGACGGTAAAATAGTGCCCTATTTTTAAGGGCTGTCTTGGAATTTCAGGATGGATGGATGGATGGATGGATAGATAGATAGATAGATAGATAGATAGAGGGATAGAGGGATAGAGGGATAGATAGAGGGATAGACTGATTGATTGATAGAAACATGCAGGCAGCACTTTAAAAGATGCAAAATGCTGGTTATTTATCTGTCATGTGTAAAATGGTAATGTCTCAGCTCATGTAGCTCAGCCTTTGTGAACCCTGACAATGGCTGAGCTACCTAGGAGTCAAAACGTTGTCATTTTACATATGGCAGAGAAATCAACTTTTGTCATCTGATTCTATAGGAGTGTTGTCTGCGTGTTTGAGTTTTCCTACTAGTCATGGCTGTTTTGGGTTAGAACTATTGGGCTTTCTACTGGTGCTTCTTGTTTTATTCTTTTTTAGACACAGACAGTCTTTATTGACCCAAGGTTACTAAAGTCCAATATTTCTGCACTACTGGGGAGCCTCCTTACTGGATGTATATGGACAGGTTGGGTGGTATACCTTGCAGGTTTGCACCATGAGTTGATGAGGACCCACCTTACTGGGTGTATATGGACAGGTTGGGTGGTATACCTTGGAGGTTTGCACCATGAGTTGATGAGGACCCACCTTACTGGGTGTATATGGACAGGTTGAGTGGTATACCTTGGAGGTTTGCACCATGAGTTGATGAGGACCCACCTTACTGGGTGTATATGGACAGGTTGAGTGGTATACCTTGGAGGTTTGCACCATGAGTTGATGAGGACCCACCTTACTGGGTGTATATGGACAGGTTGAGTGGTATACCTTGGAGGTTTGCACCATGAGTTGATGAGGACCCACCTTACTGGGTGTATATGGACAGGTTGAGTGGTATACCTTGGAGGTTTGCACCATGAGTTGATGAGGACCCACCTTACTGGGTGTATATGGACAGGTTGAGTGGTATACCTTGGAGGTTTGCACCATGAGTTGATGAGGACCCACCTTACTGGGTGTATATGGACAGGTTGGGTGGTATACCTTGGAGGTTTGCACCATGAGTTGATGAGGACCGATGCTGCTTTGACTTTTTTTTAATAGGTAAATGGAAAGAGATAGCTTTTCTAAAATGTTGAATTAGGAGGCATAACTAATGCATGCCCTGAGCAGGAAAAACTACAAAGAGCCAAAGTGGTCTAATACAATATCGCAGAGAAAACCAGAATATAAAGACCTGATCTGTAAACCATCTCTTTACTTTCTATTATCCAATGCAGATAGACTAAGATCTGGAAGCTCTGCTAACTGTGTGTACTGAGGGTTGCATCTATACTGACAGTATATACAGTATTTACAGGCTCTGAATAGTGATATTCTATATTAGTAAATTTAGCGAAAAAAAGACCAGGAACCTCACGGAACTTACCCTACTGACGCCTGCACAGATTCACCTGTGCAACACGATATAGCCGTGAAAATAAGTGTAAACTGATGATATCTATGGATGTACCCAAGAGCACAGTAAGTATATCGAGCCACCACAGAAAAGAACACTTTCTACCATTGATTTCCCTTTAAAAAAACGATAGAATTAACACTTTTAGACAATATTTTATGGTCTCTCGAGCTTTTCAGCGCAACAGAGAACAATCAGCCAAATTTATCAAGTCATAACCAACCAAGGCATGGATTCTTTTACAATTTTATGGAGAAGCAATCTAGGAGATAAATTACAGGACGATCAGTTTATGGAAACTGTAGGTAAACCCCAATTTGTCCTGCCATTGTAACACTGCGACCAGGCTATATGGAGAACTAATCTCCAGGCTTCCTTTAGGATACTAATAACCAGGTGGTAACAGGTGGTAAGACAAGCAACATGTAATGGACA